>NC_142838.1:1217121-1520151 GCF_061612785.1 Hesperophylax consimilis | reverse complement strand
TATCATATTTTTCCAGCACACCTACATATGTTTGAAAAAAAAATGATACACCAAACAAAATATATATTTTGGTTTCATAATCATGAAAAGCGTTTTTTATATTTGAGTTTACAAAATTTTTAGTTAATTTTAGAATTTAAATCAAAATATAAAATTAGTGTGTTATATCGCATGTTGCAATAAGGAAACTCTGAATAATTCGTCAGCATCAACAGTACGCCTCTGGGGTAAACTGTTAGCTGTGGCAGCCCAGTCCAGAGGGTATTCTTATAAAATAAATTCCTACTTAGAAGTGCTAATGCTGAGTGAATACAGAGCGTATTATCAACCCATTCATCGTTATGATTGAAGCAAGAACTTTTTTTATTAAGAAAAAAATTAACGTTTTTGGTGATTAGTTATGAGTTATTAGTTTGTTATAAATTTGAGTAATTGGATACGTTTTCTGGATAAACTGTTATACCATTTCACTTTATTTGAAATGATTAAAACTTCAATATATTTCCTTCAAAATATACGTCATTTACCTTTTTGTCGAACCAGTGAAAGGTTGATTTGATAAATATCATGTTTCATGAACCACGTGTGTTCGTTTATGAAATATCAAGGAAAACAAAATAAATTCATTTAAATGGTAAAACCTTATAATTTCGGATATCTTTTTAATTTATTATTATTTCCTGTAAAATAATATAGACTTTTTATGAAACAGAAATATGAAACGAAATTTTGTACACCTTATATTAATAAACCAAAATATGATTAGAAAAATTGTACATTGACTTCGACAAATAATAAACACAACCCAGCGCGAAACCTCAAAATAAAACTATTACCACCGTTTGATCGCTTTCAGATCACTTTAGGGGTAAGTTTAGTTTCTGGGGGGGTGGAGGGGTGTTATGGTGGGTACGGTCAGAGTCTGGGCCCGACGGGTTTAACTAAGCCCCCCTTTCTTCCGGTAATTAACATCCGCCGGACATGCAGTCGCATATAATCCTGCGAAGCCTTCGGGCGTACTGATGTATACAGCCACCTTCCTCGGCTTACATATAGTACACAATTTCCGTTACTACTTACTCCCCCTTACCCTATCCACCCCCCCCCCCACACACAGCCGCCTGCTACTTCGGCGCACAATGGGAAATATCGAGGGAATATGCAACATGCTGAATTTATAAACGGATTCTCTTGTATGATTAAATAACTCCTTCATACATGGGATGTGAAGAATATTCTAATTTGACAAATCCAGAATTGGTCGCATACTATGTTATTCAGCATAAAACTACTTTACTCGTTACCCAACTCTCACTATTATTAAAAACTAAAATAGAAAGTAATAAATACTTACCTATTTGTGTTGGACAAGAGATTACCAAAAATACTAAATTCGGTTGCGCCGCTTTCTGTGTAACTATGGTTTAATGAACTGGGATTTGCTTTGAATATAAATATCATTTTTAAAATTAGAACTGATTATGTGAAGATCTCAGACATTTAGTTACCTACTTATAAAATAATAATATTTCAACATAAAATTATCATAAGTCTCATTTTCAAAACTTGAACTAATGTGTCAAGAATTCAGAGAAACGATAAAGCTACCTAAAATATATTTTCTATTTCAAATGTATATTTCTTTCATTTTAATTTATTATGGTTAATCAAGGGTCTGCGCTTTTTAGAAAACATGCCGTTATCAATCCTGCAATTAAATATCCCATGATTTTTTACGGTTCTGCACTAGTTTGTCTAAAAAAAATTGAAAACACTGGTGATCCATTATTATGAAATATATATTTGTTTAATTTACGTATTTGGATATCCGGCTTCCCAGAGATTTGTAATGACCTTCTACAAACATATTACAAAAATACCAGGCAAATCGGTAAAATTGGATCACAATAGATTCGAATCGAAATCTTTTCATTTTTTTCTCAAATAAGTTATTTTTACTTACAAAATTTTACACAATATTTTATAACTGAAGAAAGTAAAATCTTCAACGAAGTATAAAAGTCCTACGAAGGTTATCCGACCTTTATTATTCATCCAATGACAATTTTGATACGTTTTAAATGGTGAAGTGCTTTGACTGCCGAATGACATTAAAAAAATGCAAATTCAACTCGTTTTCAAGAATTTCTCCTCATTACGCCGTAGTCTGTATTTCAGTTAAATGTACGCCTGCATTTTCCTACCGCTTGATTTCACCCCATCGAGAATTTGAATACTCTCCTAGGGTTGGTTTCGTTATGAAATTTCTAAAGCATAATTAGCCTATTTGCTCCCTTTCCCGCATTGTATTACGAGTAGGAGACTTAACGTGGTGGTTCGGACCAACTATTCGGAGTGAGGAAGAAAGGGTTAAATAGTTTCTCGTTGAATCATCGAAACTAGCTTAAACTATTAATACAAACACAACAAGGTTAATAGTTTTTGACTTTTGGTTTCAATTAGCAACCGTATGATAGAGGTGTCACGAACGTTTTCTGAGCGTACAAATGTATGCAAATCCCATGGAATTTCCATTTAATGTAAAATAAGGAACTTTTTTTAAATCAGTTGATTTCATTATTTTGTTTACTTTTTGTTAAATTTGATTGCATATAAAAATTAAACGTTAATTATTTTAATTTAGAGTTTTTATATATATTTAATTCATAAAGAAGTTCTGCTGTCTAGTGATTACTATGCGGGACAGCTGTTTCGCCCTCTGAAAACATTATCAAACAATTTGAAAGTTCTTTCCGAAGACGAAACAGCTCTCACCCGTTATAATAATCACTACACATCTGATCTAGTTTATAAATAAACAATTATTTAATTATATTATGGAATGAATAAAATATTTTAAATTTACTGTTGTTATAGTTTTTAATAACGGGATTAACTGTACATACGTTAGAACATCTGTAAAAACCAGTATAAATTATATATTTTTTATTACCCTTTATTTCAATTTTACTCTTCGAAGGAATTACTACAACTTATGTACTTACGCATATTCATTTAATATGATATTATGATTCAATTTTTAATAGTATTGGTACACCGAAAAGTATCTTTTTCTCGGCAAACAGTTATCAAAACAATTAACAGAAAAAGCAGTTACCTTACTTATATTTAAAACTACTACCAAAAATCCAGTATGTAAATTGCAGCAGCTATTTAAAACATTAATTGTGTGTACATTGAAGAGAACTGTCAAATAAAGCGAGTATCTTTGCAAGTAGATCAACTCGGCCAGTGCTTGGATTCCCATCCCTTAGTCTCGAGGTGAGAAAGTTTCCGCCTCCGAACTATTTGCTCGGCAACACCGTGACTTGGTATATTTCATTTAATGAGCCACACTCTACGTAGAGAGGTGGCTCACAATTTAGAAAATACAGTTCCTTCCTGCCCGTCTGGGCCGGGTCGGGCCGGGCCGGGCCGGGCTGCAAATGTATGAGCGAGCGCTCTTGGGGAAATTTGCATAACAAAGAGGATGCGGTACTTTTCGGGTAATTCTGCACCTTTCAAACTAGCCATCATTTTCATCAAACAGCGCTTATGCAAGCAGTTCACTTGGCTTCGTTTCTTTCCTCGCGGCTCTCAACTCTCAGCGCTTCTGTGTGTTCTCCAAACACAAGAGCTCTTCAATGAAGTGTTCATTTTTCACGGTTAAGAATACTTGACGTCAAGTATGTAATATTTTCAATTTAAAAAAAAATTCAACTAGTTTATATAATTATAGGTTTAAGATCTTTTAGATGATAACAAAATTTGCGATTCGACACTTTGTAGTAAATGTGTCTTCCTTCTTTATATTACATTATGATATAAATACAAATTCAAATATTAAATATGAATTACGTTTACTCTCTATACTTGATATTTAGCCCAATATTTCCCGTATGATCCATTGTAGCCCATAGCAAAAGATTAACTACTGATGCACAAACGATGTAATATTCATTTTTCGGGTTTAGAAATCACTAATATTGTCTTCAATATTTAAGATGTAATATTCCTCTATACCACACAATTGCCTTGATGATGGTCACTGAAAGGCTGACAATATATAAATACATACCGAGAAATAGTAAGAAAGGGACCAGAGGTTTATGACCCAAAAGTCCAACAACATAGTTCGAACAGTGATGAGAAACTTAAATATATGCAATTCTTACGTATTTTGCCTAGACCTATGGAACATACCGCCATTTACCGGACCCATTCTCAGTGACTCTGTCGCTCTCTTATATTATTCTTTCTCACTCATTTTGCTACTTACCATATTACGTGTGTGTGTGTGTGTGTGTGTGAAATTAAGGTTCTTTTTTAATCATATTATTTTAAAATTTTCGAATAAACAATATTCCCAATTAATTTTGATCATGATAATAATATATGTAATGAGATGAAACCAAAATGAGAGTCAAAACCATCCCTTGAAAGAAAAATGAATGGCTTATTCCCACCCATTGGTGTTAAAATAGGTTGCCATGTGTAACTTTGTAACCAGATCTGTAAATATGTAAATTGGGTCACGTTTTTTATTCGTTAATTATGAATGTTCGAATAAACATGAATTCGCACAGAGCTGACTACGTACTGAATACCACCCTTCCAACAGAATATTTGCACAGAGCTGATTACGTACTGAATACCATCCTTCAAACAGAATATTTGCACAGAGCTGACTACGTACTGAATACCACCTTTCCAACAGAATATTTGCACAGAGCTGATTACGTACTGAATACCACCCTTCCAACAGAATTCGCACAGAGCTGACTAAGCACTGAATACCACACTTCAAACAGAATATTTGCACAGAGCTGACTACGTTCTGAATATCACCTTTCAAACAGAATTTGCAGAGCTGACTACGTACTGAATACCACCCTTCAAACAGAATATTTGCACAGAGCTGATAACGTACTGAATACCATCCTTCAAACAGAATATTTGCACAAAGCTGACTACGTACTGAAAACCACCCTTCAAATAGAATTTGTACAGAGCTGACTACGTACTGAATACCACCCTTCAAACAGAATATTTGCACAGAGCTGACTACGTTCTGAATATCACCTTTCAAACAGAATTTGCAGAGCTGACTACGTACTGAATACCACCCTTCAAACAGAATATTTGCACAGAGCTGATAACGTACTGAATACCATCCTTCAAACAGAATATTTGCACAAAGCTGACTACGTACTGAATACCACCCTTCAAATAGAATTCGCACAGAGCTGAGAATTTTTAGGTTGAAAATTGCATAGTAAAAGAATAGGGCAAAAATTTTCTCTTTAATAATCTGAAAATAATATTTTACTTTCATTAGGTCTTTTCAGACACAGATCACGTTTGTTTTTCGCAAGCCTTAAAAAACAAATACAAAGTGTGCGACAAATTACACCAATAAAATGTTTTCTCGCGATAAGTTTCCAACGTTTAAGTATAGAGTTAAATTTATTCGGCAACACGTTTGGCTACAACTTTAATTTCTTTAACAGTTTCATTCGAAAAGTATTAAAATTCCTATTACTTACATCATGCAAACTAAATGGTTTTCAAGCCCATATTTACGATAGAAAATTCAATGAAACACTACCTAAGTTACGAGCATTCAATCACGATACGTGAAAGAAAGAATGATGGCTGGGTGAAATAGGATGTCTGCACGCAAACCCTCTATACTTCAAACACAGGGGATGATAATATAGCCTTTGAACAGGTATTATACTCTACTATACCCTTACCCAATGTTTGCATTCAAATTTAACGTCGACGAGCGAAATATATCTTGCTTTTTAAATAGCTGGCGCAAAGCAGTGGTTAGAAATTCAAATTGATTAATGACTTCAATTTCGTGTAATTAATTACCATGATATCGTATTCTCGTAAGAATGGGTGAACGTGCATGTTATAATGTATATATACTTTGTTAATATCATAATTGACTCACACATGTTGTTAGGGCTATCTCTTGTGTGCTTTTTTACTCCAGGAGTAATTGGTGAAAACTTTAACAATCGACATATTAATTGGTGGAGCATTATCTTTCGATAAAAACAATAATAATTTTAAAGAAATCCATGGCAGAACTATTTATTTTTTTAATATCTATTGATATGTGTACTATTCGACCGTTAACTCGTTGACTTACAAAATCCGCTGGAAATATCTGATGGTTCTGATACATTCACAAACAGTGCGTAAATTGAAAATAAATAAACTATTCATATTTTTCGCTAAAAATCAAAAGATTAATATGTAATTTTATTGATATTTAGCATAAAAGGTTTATTCTTTTTTTATTTTTGTAATATCAGATACAGTACAGATTTACAAAAAATTTCAGAGCGGGTTCCGCAAGTCGATGACTCATTATCAATGTCTTCTTCGTACTAGAAAGAAAAATTCTAGGAAGTAGAAATTATATAGTTTCGGACACATTTTTTTTTAATAAAGTTGTTTTTGAGAATATGTTTCACAAAATTCGCGTGTAAATTGTTTTTTTTAAGCTCTAAGCTAATAGCCAACTCATTTAATAAACATGCATTATTCTCTTTACGTACCAGGAGAAAGAATTCTTCCTTATGAAATAAAAGCTAATTGATAGTTAATCTGGTTAAAGTGCGGCCTGGATCCGACAAGTACAGGATAAGATAAAAAGCTAATTACGCACGCCCTGGAGCGATTAGGTCGTATATTCTACCCTACACACTAGACACTACACACTAGAAGCGCTAGCTGAAGGGTCATTCTTTTTCCGGACTGTGTTATGTTGTGGATAAATAAAATGCCAACACTACTTATTTATATTTATTAATATTATCTTTTTCTGCGAACTAGGTCACTGTTATAATTTGACCAGCGAAAGTCAAAGTTTTAGCACACAAATTTAAAAATTATCGGGTCTTTTAACTAAATGACCAAATTTTGTTGTTCCTGCTTTGAAGCAAATGTGTGATGCTTTGATGTATGTACACGTTTTATTTGGTAAAGGATTCTTTGAGAGTATTTTAAATATTGCAAAAAAATTACCAAATTGAATACTAATTTATCTATAACGTCTATTAAAAATTTACAATCTTAACAATTATTGTGCCTTCTAGTTTTCCGTCAAAATCATGTGCGCCCCACAGGAAATAAATCGTGTCTTTAATAATGGTCATTGTCATTCTCTCATGACTTAGACTGGAATATTGGAGTGCTTTGGGAGACTACAATAACTTCGGGCATTGCGGTCTTCTGACGTTTACAGGACAAAGTGCATATAATACTACTAATCTCAATAGCACAAACATGCCTCTTATCCTATGTTCTGGAATAATTACCCAAGATACTGGTAAGCAAATCCTCTTCAAGCAATGTTTTTGAGTGAAATTAAAGAATAGGGAATATATATAATATCATAATAATAATCACCCAGAATATATATATATTATGGGTGATGGATTTGGATTTTAAAAAAATCATTATAATTACTCCTTAAATATATAAAAAAATATATTTATGCATTAGTGTAAAAGGGATTTCAAAAAAAAAACCATACCAAACAAAATTTTATTTTCGAAATCTTCTTACAACAACTTTTTCAGACATTTAAAAATCTGAACAGCTGTTATTAAAAAATATTTAATTTTTGAATCGTTTGAATCTCCTATTGCTCAATTGTGAACTAATTCACTAAAAATATATATTTATTTAATTTACGGTGGTATCTCACCAAATGGGAGTAAAATTAAAAGACATGTGTAATATCATAATATTATTATTGTATCATTCAAAGGACTAACTGTAAAACTAATGTAAAAGGAATGAAAATAAAATAGATCTGATTGGCTTTTTTGCGTTTATCCAAGAGAATTCATATTCTTTGGGAAATTAAGAGGAAAGGATGCTCCGAAAGGATTACCTAGACAAGAACTGAACGGGGATAATTATCATCAAAAGAATATTAAGGTAATTACAAAATACTCCCCAAAGCGCCTTTCAGACCTTTACCTTTACCCTTATCCTTAAGGACCCACTCCCTGTCCTTTGCGTTTCATCAGAGCGAAAGCAAATCTTTTATAAGACAGAACTAAGAAAATCCAGAAAGGCGAAATGAAAAAGAGATATATTTTGTAATTACAAAAAAAATAAGGGTGTGTGCTGAATGCAAAAGAGAATTTATTGAATTTGAAGTTTGTTCCAATAATTTGCTATAGGCTGCTTTTCCACAGGGATGTGCAAGTATCCGATATCCGTATATTCGTAGATGCTTGTGCTCTCGTCGCGAACAATTTGCAGCACGTTTTCATGCGAACGATTTGCTTCGTACACGTCGCCACTAAAACCACGAGACGGCGTCGCTTCGCCACCAATTATCGTTGAATTCTCGAAACGTCAAAACTACATTGTTTTCACAACCTCACTCATAACTAAACGGTAACCGACGTTTTCATCGTAATCACATGATCATAAGTAAAAAGATAGTATAAAAAGTATCTTAATTATCATTTGATCGTAAGCACATTTGACAGTATTTTTTATATATTAGCGCCAAACGGGAGAAAAAAAATCCCTAAGGGCCTACGTCATATTTGGGGATGCTGTGTAGAGGGTCTTTTTAGGGAAAGGAAGGAGAGAAAGTTCTGGGAATGAAAAAGGTACGACGAGTGGGTATGAATCTGTGGGTAAATGTCTCTAGGAGTGACGCACATATGATTCCATCTTTCATTTTTATTCCATTTTTAAGTAATGACTGACCACTTACCGGATTCGTGAATCTTCTATATCTTGTTCTGCCTTCCTAATTTTTTTCTTTCAATAAGTCTAGTGAAATGTGCCTCCTAAAAGTTTTGTAAATTCTCACCAATCCAATCCAAAAGCCTTTTCAATTCTTTTTTAGCACCACGTTTCAAAAATGCATAAATTAATACACATGTATGTATACAGCATGAATTATCGTGACAAAAATCATGACTTTCTACTCGTAAACGCCTGAGAGGTACCAATTCACAGATAGGTTCCGCCTTACACTATACACAGTGCAGGGTACATAAATAGACCAAATAATATATAAAAAGGCACCCAAACGAGATGCGACGGCTTTTCTTCTTTCTCTCGCTTCGCCCGTTTCATTTGCGATGATGAACGAATTTCCAACTGATTTTTTCATCATCCCTTCGTTTCAAAACGAAGCGAAAGGACGGAATAATGGAAGGCGATGTTTCATATTTTTTTACTTTTGCGAACGCGTTATGGAGTTATTATTCGGTTCAGAGAATGCCTCCGCGAGCTGATCGTGTAGCTTTTTCAGCCAGCATTATATACAGACAGGATCGCGATGTTTATACGTTTTGTTAAGGTTACTATAATCATTTATTTTTATTCCCTTGTATATTTTTTAAATATTTCCTTGAATAACATTGAATTCATTGTCGTTCACGTAGCCTGAATAATTCGTATTTTATTATAATGTATTAATTATTGTTAACCAACTGTTTACTAATATTTTATAAATATTAGTAAACAATTAAAATTATTATAAATATTATAAAAAACAACAAAAGACTTATTTTATTTCAGTGGTATTTATCCACGGTACATGTCTACTGATTAAATAAATTACATATTATAATGTAAGAGTTTACATATTTAAAATTATTATAAATATTATAAACAACAACAAAAGACTTATTTTATTTCAGTGGTATTTATCCACGGTACATGTCTACTGATTAAATAAATTACATATTATAATTTAAGAGTTTACATGAAAGAATGAAAGTATTTAAAGAATTTACATGAAGAAACCTAAATTTAAATAATTATAATGAAAGTACTATCGAAAAACAAAAATTTTACCCTTTTGAAGTAAATGTTGTTTAATCTAAATGTTTTTTATTGAATCTTTATTATGTAATGTTAATGTTTTTTTATTGAATCTTTATGTTTTTTATTGAATTTTATTTTATTTTATTGGTTTTATTTGGAACACCAGCAGTTATAATATTTTATAATGTATAGCAATTTAAGAAATGTAAATACAACAAATTTAATAATAGGTTTCCACTGATGTATCTCAATTTTTTAGTGAATATAATATGAATGTGAATATATATTAACAAAAAAAAATCTTTATTATGTAATCTTAATATTTTTTATTGAATCTTTATTAGGTAATCTTAATATTTTTATGGAATCTTTATTGTGTAATCTTAATATTTTTTATTGAATCTTTATTATGTAATCTTAATGTATTTTGTCAAAAAAACTTTCTATTATAAAAAAAAACTTTCTAGTCTACCCTGTAATTATTTTCATAAATTTAGTTATTTTAAAAGTCGAATCTGTCATATTTTTTTTACAAATAAATTAAATCATTTTGTTTTCGGTGATTTCGTGAATTTATATAATACTAGTGAAGGGAGAACACCTCCAGCGACGTTATTCATAGTGCGGAGGTACCTCCATTCATCCCTTTGACTCCCGCCAGGTAATGAACCTACCACCCGTTCATCACACATCCCAATTGATTGACCGAATTCCTTTGTACGGCATGAGACGCGTTTATAATACTCGTATATGGCCGCTCCCGTGGAAATTTGACTTTGTCCCCGTTAGATATCCCTGAAATCTGACTTAATGTTTGGTTCTTAGTAAATATTTTATTATAAGGAAGTCGATGACCATTTATTTATTATTAGACTTGTGTTAACATAAACACTTGAAAAATACATGCATCAAAATATATTTTCGATTTTATCTACCGCAGGTACTTCTATTGTTTCTGGACAATTTAATTAAATCTTTAGAAGGCAAAATAAAATTCCTACACGATAAAATAATTTCCAGCCCTCAAATGAAACGTTTTTATTTTGAAGAATATATATTTATTTATTGACGCCCAAGTGGGCTTTTACACGAAGTAAATATAAATGTAAGTAATACGGTTGTATTATTTAGGAATTTGTTGTACATTGTAATAATGGTAAAGCAAATACATGGTATTGTTTTATAAAATAACTAAAGTTTCATCACGTTTAAGATTAGATTATTTGAAATAATAGAGACAACTCACATCTTTAAATAATAAATAAGATTAAATAATTTAATTAAATACACGTAAGCAATTAATGTAATTGAGTCGAACAGAAAAAACACCTAAAAGAATGAATTATTGCATTAAGCTGACCAACTTGACACATGTCTGCCTCATGTGAGTCATGAAATAATAATATTTTTTTGTGAAAAAACACCTCAAGGGCGCTGTAGACTGTGTCACGTAACGAATCGACACGTTCAAAACTCCCGCGAATTCAAATTACCTAGCTATCAGTTGTCACCTTTGTTCGCTGTACGCATGCGTCGCATTGCGCAGGGCTACGTTGGCACTGCACAATGCGCGCGCACGCTGGCTGACAAAATCAACGGCCACTCACAATTTAACCTCGGCCTTGAAAACATGTGTGCCTTGCAATTAACAAAGACGCTCCCTGTAGCGCGCTTAAATTAACGGCTATTTTTATTCTAATACTTTAAATAACCAATATCTAATTCAGTACCAATTTACAATGGAGAACTGCACGCGCATTGGCGCGTACAGTACAGAAGATATCCCGCCATATTAGAGATTCAACATGCACGGTTGTTCCTCCTGCAAATTCATGTAAGCTGATTAATAACCATTTCTCCTTATGTGCCTTTTATGATTTGAATCCTGTTAACATTCAGGCTTGCCAGCCAGAACCTTAAATACAGAGAGAGATTGTTCCTAACAAACAGCTATAAATATTTAGGATGTTAATAACCCTTTTCATCTGTGTATCTGTAATGTAACTGTGCTTTGTGAATATACTCTCATACTCCCATTTTGTGTTTCTTTTGACGAATATGCAGTGGTCATATTGGCATTTGTCCCCCGTGCAAAAGCCCATTGGCTGACCTAACACCTGAAGATACGGAACTCAATTCTCTACCACCTGAGCTAAAACCGAAATGTACACTGGTAAGTCTCCGTACAAAGGCACCTTTTCACACTGTCGCCCACGTTAGTAAAACTGCTCCTTCTTACACTGGTGCCTTACAACTGTTACCAAAATATCACGCGTAATCTTGTTAAGATCCGGTAACGTCTTATCCGAAGTAGCCATAGTTTTTTTTTTAAATTTCGTTAATCATTGTATCGAACATGAACAATTATTTTATGGCATTTAATTTTAATTGCGGCTAAAGTTGAACACCTGCCAGTTCTATGACCCCTTTTTCCAAATCATAATATTTACTAGTTGAAAAATATATCAATCTTTTACCAGGTGGCAAAAAGACTGAATCTAACATGAAACAGTTCGATAACCCTATTTTCTAAAACGAAATTAAAATATTGACAAAGCCAATCGCTGGGCGAAATATTATTGGCACCAAAAATACCTGCCATTTGAAAACGTAAACATATTTTTGCAAGCTGACGTCACACAAACGCTTGTAGAGGACATTATAAATAGGCCGTTTGAACAAAATATTGGGCATTCAAGTTTCAAAAATTACCACGAGTGGACGGAACACCTCCAGTTAAAACGCGATCTGTTAATTATAATTTAAAATTATAAATTCCTGTGTGTAAACTGAAATCTGTAGTCGCTTCTGTTCCTCCATCACGGCACAACCATTTAAAGATTACAACTATGTACAACGAGCTGTTTACGGCCGGCACTCTATCAGCTGAGCCCAACGCATCTGTCATCATTACTTTCATATTTTATCATTCTCTTATAATCAAATGACCATGCTGCCGCTGAATTCCTGAACTTCCCATTGCCGCTGATCACCTAGAGGCTGGCGAATCCTTGCTGCATTGGTGCTGACAACCTAAAGGCTGGTGAATTCCTCCTAGCTACTGACTGAACCAGCCATAGATGCTGACAACCAAAAGGCTGACGAATACTTGCTGGCTACCGACTGAACTGCCCACTGCCGCTGATCACCTAGAAGCTAGCCAATCTCTGCTGCATTGATGCTGACAACCTAGAAACCGGCCAATTCTTCCTGGTTACCAACTAAATTAGCCATTGATTTTGAAAACCTAGAAGCCGGCCAATTCTTCCTGGCTACCAACTGAATAAGCCATTGATGCTGAAAACCCAGAAGCTGGTCAATTTTTCCTGGCTACCAACTGAATTAGCCATTGATGCTGAAAACCTAGAAGCCGGCCAATTCTTCCTGGCTACCAACTAAATTAGCCATTGATACTGAAAACGTACAGGCTGGCCAATTGTTCCTGGCTGTCGACTGAATTAGCGATTGATGCTGACAACCTAGAAGCTGGCCAATTCCTGCTGGCTACTAATTGAACTGGCCACTGCTACAGCAGTCGCCTACGCCATTTGCAGTATCGTATGGCGCGATGATGCACAATGTGCTCCAATATGAAATTATTGCTGAAAAAATTCCGATTGTCTCAGTTTTCTATCTGTGTATTAAAACCGAGTTGTATTGAAATACATATAACTATTTCTTGTGAATTGGGTTGGCTGTAAAAATAGGAAGTAACTATAAGCTACACCCCTTTGTACGTTCTGTATACAAGTACAATACTTGTAGTTAAAATGTGAATTTTGATTTGAATCGTCTTTCTTTTATGATGGTTTGGATAGAACACCTCACGGTGTTTTACTTAAATCATTACCCAGGTTGAGGGATGATGTGTGCTGGTGCTTATTATTTACAGTATTTTCTTCTGCAGGCAAACACATCCCGTACAATAATTTTTCGTTATTTCTCATCTTCTTAAATCGCTTTCATATCTTATATATGTCTAGTAATAATTACTCTTATAAATGATTTTCGTTTTTTATCTATTTCTACGGGCTATGACATTTTGACAAAACATTAATAAATCAAAGGTTCTGTTCTAAATAGTCTACTTCATATTACGATTTGTAAGATAAAAAGCTGCCCTTTATTTCGAAATATGGTTGTCAGAGATTATCTTTCCCTCCATGTACCTACCGAAACGTGTAGCAAAAAATGTAAAAGTTCACCTATCAGCGTCACAAGCAGTCACAAGGTTTAGTGATGAGTGGTTTATTTATGATTTAGTGCAGGGAGTATAACTCCGAACGAAAATTGAAACATTGAATATTGTGACGTCATATTGTTGCCTAACTCTATCCGCCAATGAAAAACTCTGAAAATCTATGAAATAGACTTTCAGAGTTCAATTTTTTTCATACAAAATTTCCGAAGATATCGATCTAGTGAGTTGTTTATTTATGGTTTTGTGCAGTATTAACCTTCGAATGTGTCATATCGCCGTGCCAAATTCTTCTGCAAATAGGTAAATATACATTAAATAGCCAAATAATAATTAGAAGTAAGTAATTCAGATTTTCAGAAATGTAAAAAAATACATTTTAATAGTTATTAAGTTAAAAATTAAACCGATTGTTACTTGGCGGCCATTGTTACAGGTATCAAAGTTTTAAGATTATTTTTCTTCTCTTATTTAAATCAAAATAGGAACCCATGACCCTAAAACAGGTTAATTATTAATTAATAAAATAAAACTATCCCAAAAAACAATTCCAAATTATTATGTCAAAACATGGCGTCAAATTTTCCGTTTTTTTAAAGAAATAACAACTAAATTGCATCATTTTCTATTTCCAGAAACTGAAATACTTTTTTCACATCATCATTTAACTGATACACATTGTTTTTTTTTTATATTAAAATTTTTATATTATTTTTAAAAGTGCATATTAACCGTGTCCTTATTTTCTGTATATTTACCCTGCTTACTTCCGAAGTGAACTGCAACTTCCATAATAACCGTCGAACGGGTGACGTCGCCCTGAGAACTGAAATTGAGTACAACATTGTTTATGCCAACCTTTTCTCCAAGCCCCTTGGGTATTTTTAACATGGTTAATAATATAATTTCGACAAATAAAGAACTTTCTCGTCGTCGATAGGTACCCACTAAAAATCAACTCCTAAAATAGTTCTGATATGCGAAGGGTTCTTTGTCGATCATTTGATGTCAAAAGAAGTGAAAAATATAATATAAAATAGCTCTTTTGTCTGCAGTTAGTCACTTCTAAGCTTTTCCTCTTTTCTACAGGAATTCTAAAGGATTTATCCGTTAAAGGCATCAGTCACAGAAATTGTATTAATTGGTTGGTTTTTTCTTCATTCGAGTCATTAACTTTAGATTTTTTTCCTTGAAAACGGTTCACAGAGTCTTCAAAAGATTAAATCATCAAAGTTAAAAAAATACCCTATTCGTATTTTGTAGCAACTAAGTTGTAAACTGAAAACTTGTGTTTCTCTTTTAAAATTAATGTCCTATTTAATTTCGATTATTTGAATATGACAACTAATCTTTGACTCGTTATAATTTTTTTTATTTTCTTATTTAAAAAAAAACTAATCGTGAAAATGAATATCAATAATAATAACATCATTTTTTTTTTAAATTAGTTCCACAGGCCTGTGTCATCTTTGGGGGTGCTGTGAGGTCGGTCTTTTGGGGAAATGAAGGCGATAAAGTTCTGGGAAGGATAAATGTACGAGGTGTGGGTAGGAACCTGGAGGTCAATGGGTCCAGGAATGACAGACATATGAATCCATCCCTCCCACTGCGGTGCAAGGCGATGCACAGTGGGCCAGCGCTCAAGGGAGGGCGGTTTTAGCATGTTGACGTTGTAATAAACATTGAAATCATATGCTATTGTATTTTAAAATGCGTTTTGTTAATAAATACTTAGTAAAAACAAATAGTATTGCTAACTATATATACATAAATGGCTTTATTAGTTATTTAAAACTATAAAATGTGTGTAAAATTGATTGTGGTTGATTTTATAAAGAGTTTATATATTTTGAATGGTTGGTGAATGCTAATAATATGATTATGTGTATATTTTAGAACTTTTTATTTAAATCTATTACATAATCACAATAAAGTCTCGTTAAACTGCTAGATAGCTGTTTTTCCAAGGGGGTTTTTCACCTTAATTGCTTGAGAACTTAAATTTCAAATTGTTTGGTACCAGCATTATTATCTGTTTTCAATGACTTGTTAAAATTTCGATTTATTTTACTAATTAATATTGGGAATAACCCATATTATTAGTATATTGTGTTATTCCCTTAATAATTTACATTGTTGCTTAATGTTATTTTCCAGGTATTAATTTATATTAAAAATGAATGTGATATTTGCCAATGCAGTAGAAATACTTATTGTCTAATTTCTCAAGTGATGGTTTATTGATATTTTTCGAATTATTCAAACCGTAAACTAATAACTATTTACTCAAATAATTTTCAAGTACTAAGCATGGAGTGTTTATTGCAATTGTGCAGGAATTTGTGGTAATAGAGATGTTTAATTTGGTAATGATAAAATAATTGATAAAATTAAGAGATTTTGCTTTAAATTCTAATCGTTTATTTTAAATTCAAAACTATATGTACATATGATTTTTACGTAGAACGTCGTAAACCGGCGCGCGGCGCTTGGATGACGCGTTCATAAACCGATTACCAACCATACGTATGTTTTTTCGTAGACCGTAACTTGTACGACGGTTTACGAACGGCGTAGATGACCCATAATTAAGAACAGAGTATGAATGTGCAGTAAAAAAAAGTATCTCATAAACTGCAATTCTAAAGAACATTTTTCATTAAATAACACTAGTGGAATCGTGTGGTAAAGTAGTTAAAAGTTTATGGAAACACAAATACAAATTTAAATATAACCAAGAAATTTATACGCGCGTAGCAGGCGTACAATTCAAAAGCCTATCTATTTATAAATTTAAAAAATTATAAAAATAATTTAATATACCTTCAACTTAAAATTCCATTGTAAAACAACACTCACAAATAAAAAAATTACAGCAAATTAGCAACGGTAAACACGGTGACTAATAAGGGCTCTGATAATAGTGATTTAGCACTTCCAGCAATCAGATCACTTTCGAAGCCAAAATACTAATAAAATCTTTGGCAAACCGGAATTTTATTTATACATGCAGTTAGTTTGATAATTAGGCAAGACTTACGTAAAATAAAAACCTTATAATGAGGTCATCAATATTTTATGGCTATGACCTACCGAGGGACCACTGTGCGATGGTTCGAAAAAGAGTCCGGCTGGAGAGGTCAAAAGGTTTCCCTCAATTAGTCTTTCCCGATCCGACCCGCAACGCTGATGATGGGCAAACGCATCCGCCGCCAAGACCTAGGCGAACCTCACCCCATGAACCCGGGACCCCTGCTAGCCACTGCTACCAAATGTAGCGAATAACTTGTGGTGACCTATTTTAGGGGTGTTGATTATCCAATAAATGGTTCCCAGGGCGGCGGTACCCATACCTGTCTCTCCAATTTTATTCTAAGTCATTCACTTGAGAGTGGAATACAGGTAATTGCGTTAGTAGGAGGAAGTATTGTTTTATATTTATTTATTAAATTAGTAAGGAAGTAATTAATTGGTTGACCGAATAAGGAATTCCAGTGAAAATATCATAGCTTAAAAATATATTTTATAGATCAACAATAGTTTTTCTGAAGATATAAGTTTTATTAAATAATACGCAGAATGTATAAATCGTCATTTAAAACAAAAAAATACAATCACATTAAAACACACCGTTTGGTACGACTGAATCTGCTGTTCATCACAACCAGTCTACGTAAGTATGTTCATATCTATGGTTTAAAATATATTTATCAGAGGTGCCGATTCGTGGAGAATTCTTTAAATTGCGAGGAATTACTAAAATTTTTCAAGAAATGGAATCTTTTGTACGGAGAACCTTTTTGTGGGAAAAATGTGAGAATTCTGGGCATTTCCTGATTATCCAACCACTGGAAAAATATTATTTATAATAATTGTGAGAACGTACTACAATTAATTTTCTTCCACAGTAAATTTTAAAAGAAAGTCATCAATGAACTTGTAGGGAATTTGAACATCTCTTCACATTTTGTGGGTATTTTAGAACATAATATGTACGGCAACCTTGGTCCACATTTACGATGAAAATGATGATATTTTGATATACCACACTATGTTGTGGTAACGTCTCTTTTTGAGCTGGCGACTAGTGACGTCACTGGTCACTTGTACAGATTTGGTGCATTTTCGGAAGAACCAAAAAATTAAAACCTTGAAAATTATTTTAACTATAAAAACCAACTATAACAATAAATAATGTACTAAGTCAGAACATTATTGAATAAAAAATAAATAAAAATGGAATGGAGTTCCTTATTAAGCAGAATGACGTCAACAGCTTGATTCGGATACTCCACACATTGCACGTGAGACATTACTAGTCATTGGCGTTGCCGGTGCTTTACTTGGAGTATTGTCAAAATTAGATGCGTTCTATTTGCAGACAGTATTTGCCTCTTATTTTGAACGTCAAGCAAACAACCAAACCCACAGCGGGTCACTTTTTAATCTGTAATATATTTAATAGACAGACAGATTCGAGCCTTCCCGTCAATGTTCACGAATATAAATTTTAGCTTTCTAGCTAGTTTGGAATGGCACACATGCGTTGCGTGTAGTATCTGGACGAGGCTAATCAGTTAGAAGTACTTCAAAGCAAAAAAAAAAATAGTTTAATCGTTTCACTTTCAATTGTTGAAGTAGTTCGGCTTAGAATTCGTATACGTTTTCAATTCCAGATGAAATGAAATAGAATGATTAAGTATATTCAAAAAGAGAAATCTTGAAGGGATTGTTTCCGTTCCCGGCTCAAGTTTAGTTAAACTTCTCACTGACTCACGTGAAAAGAATTCCCTTCAATTTATCATTCTTTTGGTAGATTCATGCAAGTGGCGTACAAGTATTTCTCTCCTGCAACTAGACGGAGCGAAGGAGCGGGCAATCAACATTCACACAGCAACTAGCGCTTAAACAAATGCGCGAAAGTCGTGCCAAGATATTTCTACCCTGCTACCCTGGTAAACCATCGCTACAACTAACTTCCTTCCTTTGTCTTGGCCAGATTTTCAATTGAAGCTCTTACACAAATTACATAGTCTTATTAAATACTACTAAAACACATAGATCAGAAAATAACACGTAATTTTTAAAATTTTAAAAACAATACTCTAAATTCGACTTTTCTGTACTACTGTAACTCATAAACCTACGCATACCTACAAGAACAACCCTACACAATAAACTATTCGTCAGCAGCACACTTAGGCCCGAGTTCATTGTTTCGCGCAATGGGAAACTAATACTTAAGTGATCTTGATATGTTTTTTTCCTTTAAATATTAAATACTTATTTTAACCCTATTATTTGCACTGGTTATGTACTTTCCGTTCATTGTTAGTGCGATGAAAACAATGATATCAAGTTGCTTAGTAATGCTTGGATTAGGACGGAAAGGGAAGGGAAATGCCACAGACTTCCCCTGGTCCGCTGCTTGCTTCTCAATGCACTTCCAGGTAGGCACAGCACGCACATGAAAGCAATTGTATTTCAAACACCTATGATATGAAGATACTCGTACACGGGTTGACTGCGGCAGGGTTCACGATACGCAAGATCGTTGTGCGGGTTTTCCAAGGCGGCATTCAACGGCTGAGCGTGACTTTTATTCGATCAACATTCAAACACGTTGCGTTCAACAACAAGAACACACTGAGGTTTGTCTATAGTGGTAGGAATTTAGAAAATTTAATTTAGAAGAAAATAGGAACGCATATTTGTAGGCAATTTAACTTAGTACAATAAAATTATCAAACCAATTAATTTATATGTAGACACCAAATTGGCGCAACCACCTATTTTTAAACTTGGTATTTTTGTAAACTTTGTATTTTTGTTAAATATGTATTTTGTCATCTATTGTATTTTTATTTGAATTAAATTTTCTTCCTCGTGGTCAAAATTATTATTTATCATTTTAAATCTGTATTAACTATATTATAAAATAGCCCTCTGGACGTTAATCAAATACTATTTTCCAGAACGTCTCAAATCAATCTCTTAAATAGTCAACATTTATATTAAAATTTTAGTTAAATAAGCATATTTAAATAAAACGTAAAAGTTTTAAAATGGCGCCTTGTTTTTTTTTCATGTAAATACTGAACTAAACTTACTGATAAAAAAACCTCAATAATTGTAATCGTTTCATATGAAAATAATTAGTAAAAAAAAAAACGTCAATTTTTTTCCAAAATAGCGGTCGAAACCTTAGGTTTGATTGAGTTGTACATGTGTATTATTCTGAAGTTAACTTTTATATTTGAATGAAAAGCTTTGTATCTTTCTAACACCGTTAAGTTCACATTTCTAACTATGGCGATAAGGAAGACACACCACGAGCTGTTCTTAAAAGCGAAAAATTGACTCTACGGATAAAAGTTAAAGTTAAATGTTAAAAAAAATCATAAAAATTAACCTGAAGAGTTAAAGCAGCAATTGAACTATATTACGCTGAGACCTGAATTTAATTGACAACTTTTTAGGTAGTTTAAAGGGTGATTATAATGAAGAGGAAAAAATAATTCATTAGAAAAGTTAAAAATAAAAAGATAATTTTACTAGAACGTAATAGAACCATGTCCATGCGAAATAATAATAATATTTTTAAAAAGTTCTTAAATACAAGATCCTCATAAAAAAAAATCATTTAATGAGGATTAAATTGAAACCGCCACGCATTCAACATATGTAAATAAGCATTAAAGACAATAGGAAACTTGGTGTCAAAGAGTTCTAGAATCTTTGATAAATAGCTAAGCATTCAAAAAGATTAACATGCCTCTCTCGTACAGTAAACAGTAGCTCTTCGCAAGACTCACAAACTGTTCCTTCTAATGTTGACGTCTCGGCTTACGGCTGTAAAGTGTTTATGTGAGCAATTTTATATTTTGCAAAACGGGCTAATTTTCACCGTGCATTCTGACAACCACAATGTTAACTTTATTATCTTTTTATCTCTGGCTTTTCTCTTTTATGTCATATACGGGCGATAAAGTGACAGGAAGAATAGTATGAGCGTGGAGTTAAGTTTTCAGTTAGCAATATTTTCTGTGAAAATGGGAAGAAAAAATATTCTAAAAGTACGACATTTTTTTGTGTGTTGCAACCATCATCATCAATGAGAACAGTTAATTTATTTTACAATATTAAAAATACTCGTGATGAAAATTACTATGTTGTACTTATTTAGTGTGTCGTAACCATCATCATCAATGAAAAGAGTTAATTTATTATAAAATCTTTATATTTGTCTTGATGAAACTTACTTTTTTTTCTTTCCTTTATTCGTAAAATATATTTGTATACAGTTTTTTACATGCTTTTCGACTACCACACTAGATACATGTCCGTATTATTATTACTATATTGTATTTATTTAGTGTGTCTCAACCATCATCATTAATGAAAAGAGTTAATTTATTTTACAATCTTAATATTTGTCTTGATGAAACTTAATATATTTTATTTATTTGGTGTGTCGCAACCATCATCATCATTGAAAAGAGTTAATTTATCTTATAATCGTCCACATAAAACTTACCCTATTGAATTTATTATTTAAGATTGGATCAGTTTGAGAAGAGCAAGGACGAAAAGAGTGGGGAGTAGGGAAGGAGTAGAAGGAGAATGAGAAGATAAATTGCATTTAGCGCAAATTTTCGGAGCGAGGGTAAGAATCCTGCGTTCTTTTGGCTCGCTGTTTTTTGAGCTTATGAGCAAAGAATAAAAGATGAAAGTGTATTACGTACCGCCGTGATTATTCTTTTCACGGCTTAACAACTTTTGGGGAATTTAACATAACATTTTTCTAAATCGACGTGCACGTAGGCGCCTAATGAGTAAGTATAATGAAACTGATTTAAAACCCTTGTTACACTTTATTGTTATTTATTTTTGCGGTATAATGCCGTCAGTTTTTTCGATTACATATTTGCAATTATAATGCTACTTTCCAAACGGTGGCTAAATAAGGAGGTAGCGTAACGCGGCATAATACCCTAAGAATAATACAGTATGATACTCTCGGTCGTGAAAATCTCAAAACATATCTCTTTTATTCATAGATAGGTACCTAATATTTTTAATAATTAATGAGTATTTTTAGAAAAACTGCACTGATTTGGGATAGTGAGAGATATCTCATAAAAATACAATGTCGTTGATGCGAAATCTTATTTCTTTGGGAAATCCTGAAATGGTTTGCCAAATAATTAATATCCAGTTGTATTTCAAAGTTCCAATAAAACCTAGTGTTAAATAAAGCAATCCATTGCGATTCAATGCTCACCTTTCCTTCCCGAGCAAACAGAAAACCGGCAATCAAAACAAACGGCGGATTTACCGAGTTAATACTCACTTTGCTACACAAAAGGATTTTCATGGATTGGTAAATATACTTACTCCTTATTGTTCGCAAAATTGTTTCATCAATCTTTGAAGTGACAACACGGCAAAAACAATATCCCGAGAAATCGGTAGACCTCTGAATTATTTAGCGCTCAAAGATCGAACCCGTTGTTTTTAGGGTTTCTCCCTCCGAGTAAAGACAAAGCAGTTCACTGAAAATGCGCTATACCATCTACACTGTTCTGTGCTCCTGTTAGGCTCGGCTTCGCCTCCCTATAGAATACTCCTTTTGTGACACGCACACGCAGAATCTCGCCAAAATGTAATATTTATACAAATTTTGCTGCGAGAGCATCAGTTTACATGCAAAATATAAGCTTTTGATTTTGTTTGAGGTTCAGTCTTTTACGACCAACCGGTATAATGGCAGGGATGTTCTACGCGTTAGGGTTCGGTTATCGCCGTAGCGTTGCGCAAACACCATTGTTTTTTCAACTCTTTAACGGGCCCAACTGATATGGGTAATTTGATCATGATAAAAAAATGTTATGGTTATTTCAAAAATAGTTTATAGCAATAATAAAGAGTATTGATAACCACTTTTTTAATGAATTGACAAAAAATATTATTGTCTCACTTAGAATTTTAAAATTTTACTTAAACAGTAGACAAAAGCTTGATTAATTATACGTATAAATACAAAGACTCTTTCAAATTGAAACGCTTTGTAACATGAACCATTTCAAAACACTGTCTTAGAAGTAAAAAATAATCTAAATGGTGGTTTAAATACTGCGAAAGAGAGCTTCTGGTTTTTACGTGTAGAAGCAATGTTCTCTGTACAGTGCCATATACAAAGAGATAGAAGTTACAAATTGGGATATAAAGATTTCAAATGATTCCTTGTTTTTCCGCTAAAAGTTTCATTCCAAATGTATGGCCTACCAACTTTGGTTCGGAGAGGGATCGTTTGTTAGCTTTGTGTCGGATTGGCTCTTGTGGAAGTTGTAATTTAACTGGAGCTGGACTGTTTGTCACTTGGGAGCTTACAGCCAATCCTTGGCTCTCTGCGTTCCCGTATTTCGTACCACGCTATGCTTGCGCCTTGCGCCTTGTGCCTTACTCCTTACTCTTTACTTCCCACTGAGTACTGAGGCGACTCTTCTATACCTCCCTCCTACTTGCACGTGTTCGCATTCCGCCGCAAAGTCGCCGCTTTTGCCATTATTATACTATTCATTAATAGAATTACGTTTTAGTTTATGTCTTCAGATAAATCTGCCGGTAAGATACAAACACCTGTCATTTGTTTTTACTAAGAGCAATGTTGTGATTTCTAACAAAACCAATTTTTAAATCGTAGGTATTTAAAAATAGAAACCCAACTTATTTTTCGTAATTTTTTTAACTTTGCGATGAAGCACTTGAGGTGATTTTTTACAAAAAAAACATCTAAATATTATTATTATTATTTTGGGCACATCATTTTATTAAATTTGTAAGTTAATTTACAACTAGCGCAGTGAAAAATTACGGGATAATCAAAATTCCCGATCAATCGGTTCCTATTTTTCAAATTGCAAATAAAATTATTCTCTGATACAAGGAATACGTAAGTATCATCGCTTGTCTGATTCCTTCAAACAAACATTTTCGCTTTTGAAAATTACGCTTTTATTTAAAGCAAATTAGATTTCTAGAGGTTATTGAACCACATTTACGTAGGATAGACACCGAAATTAGTAATTTTGATTATTTTTAATTTTTTTACCAGAATAGTTTTACGCGTTGTTATATAAAGTACAGTTATAAAATTGAATAGGGTTTCCTTAGAAACAAAATTTTTCAAGAAGAAGCGAAAATAAAAAATTTTAAGGCACACACCCTGGTTCGTAATTAAATCTTTTCGATGTGGGAATAATCAATGCTGTGTGACATCATCATCAAATCATTCCGAGTTCACTTTCTTCCGAAGTTTTCCAGGGCTGTCTCGTAAAAGCATTGTTGTGTTTTGAGGAGAAAAATTCAGTGTCGTTTTTCAGAGTACCTACATACAACCTACCAACGTCGTGCAAATGAAGTTAAATTTTATAGTCATTGTGTCATATTGGTATATAATTGTTCGTCAATACATTTAAACAAGTTCTAAATATTTACATCATTATGTATATCGAATTCGTGACCTTTAATAGTATTTAAAAACGGTTTGTTAAAAAACAGTCTTAATTTTTTTGGATGTATTTCTACAGAAAGTAGATTATTTCTCTCGTAGGCGGGGTTCTGAGCTTTCGTGTGCCAAAAACACATTCTTTCAAGAAATATTTAACTTGTAACAGTTGAATAGAAATTGTAATCAGGAAATAGCGTTGATTAAATGTCAAAGACGCAAAGTGTGGCTATTTATCTTGTTTCCCGGTTTTACGCAGACAAGTCTGATGCCATAAATATTTGAAAGGAACGTTTGACGGGTGAAAAATAGTTTTACAGCAGAATGTTTTCGTGAAAGTTTAGCGCTGGGCTGGCTGATTTTTAATATTCTATCGAATATAAATCTATCAGGCTCGACTCCGCGTAAGTTAAAGTTTTAGCCAGTGTAAAGTTTGTCGGGTTCGGTGCGTCCCGAGTGATTTCCACGCCGAACGACTGAAGTCATATTTCACACTCATTTCGAAAGCGTTCAACTTCTCGCGTGACATTCTTTATAAATCTGCACGGTGGCACTTATTAAAGGCTGTCGCGCGCGCGCCGAACTCTCGGTGGAGAACCTTTGGCAGGCGCGGTGGTGGGGCGGGGGCGGGGGCGGAGAGAAGCGCGCTACGCCAGTTGATCACAAGACATCGGCTCGCTACGACGTCGCGACGTCTAGTCGAAAGCGGCGCCGGTCGGATGTGAATTATATTGAAAAGTTCGTTAATTTTTCGCGTTGCGGTTGTGTTTTTCGTCGACGGTGTTTTATTTATCTACGTGTTGTCCGTATGTTCAAGCCGTACCGTGGATAACTATGCAGTATTAAGTATTTACTGTCCTCTTCTTACATAGCTTTATAAAAACATTTTTCACTTATTTAGAGCAACTTTTTTAGTATTTTTAATGGTGATTAAATATGTCCCCTGGGTAAAAAAAACGTTATTGGACTACTTGAAAAAACTTCCTGAGACAAATTTAAGAGTTTTGTTATAAAACACCACTAAGTAGATGACAACAAAAAAATATCTTATATTTTACACGAATTGCATATTTTAATGCAATTAAACTAACTTTATTTAGAGAATGTACAAAATTGTTTTCGCATTTTACTAATTTACTAAAACGCTAAGTAATGCAAAAAATAAAATATAGCTTTAAATGTGTTTTGTATGCCCTTGCTTTATAAACATTATTCATACTTACAAAATCGATAAACAACCTTAAAAAAAATGTTTTGCAGTGGTTCATATTGCATTATTTTTTCTTATTCTCTAAGCAAACGAAATTAAAAAAATTTTTTTTTTCCTACTATAAAAACCTTTTTACGTCGCTGTTTGACGAACTACTAAATTCAATCTCGAAATAATGATTTTTTTAATTCCAGGTGGTATTCATTTTGACCGAATAAATTGTTGGATGACTGAAAAAAAATAAAGCCGCGTTGACTACGATCAAATACGAATACTCGTATTTCAATATTTTAAAATTTCAACTTATATCAACTTCAATAAACAATCATTATTTTTTATAGATATCCTCATTTGGGTATATTATTTAATCAGAGCCCGCTAAACGTGTAAGCTTTACATATGAATATTTGTACTTCTTGTTTCACCAATGGCATTATTACTATATTATGCCTTTTAAAAATATTTTAATTTCTCATTATTATTATATTTTTTTATCCAATGCTTGTACTATAATTTAAAGAAATTTAGGTTTGACCAACAGAATTCTTTGCACTAACTGAACATTGAATTGAATTTCAAATTCAACTTATTATTTGTTTTATTTATTTATATATTATCGCCCTATTGCGCTTTAACATGAAATAAATTTAAATGTAAGTAATACAGTTGTGTCAACTAGATTATTAAACATATGCCATTTATTCCATAATTAACAAATATTATAATCATTACTTAACAAACATTATCAAAATATTCATGATCGATAATTTTGATTCTAGGACAGGGAAGTGAATAGGTACCTATCGATAATTACCTTCCCAAAGTTAAGAATCATATATTATTCTTTGTAATTCCGTACTTAGATAAACCTTGTTTCAAAAATTTGACCCTCCAGCATTAGTCACATTCTTCTCTTTTTCTGAAAAACTATTTTGAAATATACAATAAGATATTCATTTTTCTCTTCCCAGGACAATGTATCTGAAAACAAAATTATTTAACACAAACTCGAATCTAAAAACCATAAATATACTTCGTATAGAAAAGTCTTTAAACATTTCCTTATACCTAATATGCCATAATGCATTGGTACTTAAAACTAGTTTTATTTATGAGTGAAAAGATGTTGAATGTATTTTTTTTTGTTTATTTACTCTCAAAGATCTTTCAATACTCGCAAAACTTTTATGTCCGAATCTTACCGATATTTTGTGCAGTTTGGAAGCGTCTCTTACAGAAATGCAAAAGTTTCACCTGAAATTCTTTAGCTTTTCCCCAGAAGGTCCCCTGAGACCACTGGTCAGCTTTTATTTACTTTGAGATAAAAATGTACACAGTATATTTGTACGGAGTTACTTCTGGGATGTTGTATCCCTTACGTGCACAAAGTGTACACCGTGTACAGTGTATGTACATTGTATACTTATTTCATTTCAGCCGAGACCATCGTTTGTAAAGTTTCATACATACATAAATAACTGCATGCAATATTGGAAATATGAGCTTTGTATTTGAAATTCACTTTTAGAATAGAACTTCGTAAATTATTTTTTTAATCGCGATTGATCTTTGTTTGGTTAAAACATTTTTAAATAACATTTACGAATGTAATAATGTACATAATGACGGCTTTAACATCATTTTAAAGCACTTCGTAAAAAAATTTAAAAACAAGAAATATATTATAGTTATCTTTTTTTTTTTGTTTTGATTACAGATTTTGTAATATATATGAAGAAAATAATTAAAAATATTTCTTTAAAGTCAAAATATGTATTTTTATATATATAAATTTTAATTTTCAGAAAGCTGCATTTATTTAAAGCTTTTATCTTTTATTAATGTTGTTATTCTGTGTAGTTATTATTAAGCGTAACAACTGTTTTTCCTTTCGAAGGCATTATCAAACTGTAGTGAAGCTGCTTAGTGATGATCTATTTCGCCTTTGGAAAGCAAAGCATCTGCCATGCGAAATAATGATTATACAGCAGAACTTTAAGAATAAACCATTTAAAAAAATCATTATTACCTAAATAAAACTTAATTTTAATAAGTACTATAATAACCTACAGTATATATTTTACTTCATCTTCATTTCTTTTTATTCTCATTCTCATATTATTTTCTCATTTTTTCATTTCTGTATTTGATTAATCAACACTCCATATTACTGTTTCGTACTGACAATTGGTAGTTGGAATGGACTGTATTTTTATTTATGACAAGAAGGTTGAAGCAATTCTGCGTTTGTCTTAAGCCACAATATGTTTTGTTCATTAATCTAATAAGCTTAAGTTTAACACAATGTGCAGGAGTTTGTTGTTTGTTGGAGGAATGCAAATATTTTGACTTAGGTGTAAAAAAAATTCTAATTTAATTTAATTTATTAATTTTCGGGAAATCAAAAGTTTACATTTATTATTTATTACTTTGTACATTAGTATTATATGGCCAAAATAAAACCAATTATGGATTTCCTCCTTGTGATTTCACCTCTACTGAGAAAGCATAGTAAGAAATAAGTAAATTAAATTTGTAAGAAATGAAAACGAATTCAAAAATTTATACAAAACAAAATAATATATTAAACGAAAAACTTACAAAAAAAACATTTATTAGTACATCTGTAGCCATGGAGAGAGGTTGTAGATATAAATCAAATCATAATAGAAATAAAAACAATAGAGGCATAACATTATTCACAAATCACAAACCATCAGAGAAATGTTATTTTATGGACCTTTTATATATGGTAAGTTCGCAACATAAAATATCAACCTTGGATAATACGCTATTTTAATTATTACATAGTCTATTCAGGCAAGAATTCTGCTTAGAGTTCGTTTTGCATTGATCCACCCTGAACAGGACAGAAGAGCGTGTTGAACGAGCAGGTATATTGAATTGAATCTTATTTAGCAACTCTGGGCATTGAATATTATTTTTAACTAATTTATACAGGAATAGTGCATCCTTGTGATGCCTCCGTACACTCAGTGAATCAATTTTAAAGCATGAAGATGTCTGGTAAGTTTTTAGATTCTCACGGCCAAAAGCATTTTTGTTGTTTGTTTTTGGGGTGTTATGTAAATTATATGTACATTTACTTTATGTCTACTAACTAACTGACCATTATACAAGTTTGTCGCATAGATAGACTAGCAAAGAACGTAGAGCTTACAAAAATCTGTATATGTACATATATTTTTATTAATCAACACTCGCATACAGACGCATACGCTCTTTTATTCCCGAGCACTAAGATCACCCAACTCAAAAAATAGTTTCACACTATCGTGCCTTTCTGGAGGTGTCCCCAATATCATCCTCCATTCGTTTTTTTGCCTTTCGCACAAATAACAACTTAGGATCATCTTTCAAAAACTCAAAAAGTAAAGCACTCAAATTACAAAATAGCGGCATTTATAAACTCCAGTGTGACGAATGCAACGCTGTTTATGTTGGACAAATTGGCCGGTCCTTTAATACTAGGTTCAAAGAACAAATAAGATATTTTAAAAATAATAATAAAATACAATCAAAATTTGCCAAACATCTCCTAAATAACGATCACTCACTTAGTGATAATAATAAACCAACTCCGTTACACGTACAAAATAAAGGCCATAAACTGAATCTTTTAGAGGAGTTAGAAATTCACAAAAACTCTAATAATCCAAAAGCTATTTTAATAAATTAACAAACAAATATAATTCGTTTACCCCTACTAGATATCTTCAAACCTAGTGCAAATATGAGCGCATTATGAAGTACTTAACTATGCTATTAAAATCACACTATAAGTCATCGTTTGGGAATAACTAACAAAAAGACTTTCAGTCAAATTTAAACATTACAGTAATTGGGGAAACTTTACTAGGGTAATAACCATTAATAATTTCTAACATTTTACTCAGAAATCAGTAATTGAAATTAAAATACCTATCTAGAAATATATATCGTCAAAATCTCATCATGCGTTAAGTATTTGACATGAACAAAAGTTACGTTCAAAAAGAGATAAAAAAAAAATAATACATGGTAACAATTGCAAGATCTAGGACAAAAAATTTATAGGCACATAAAATACTATGTATTTTTGTAAACATGCTATTTAAAATTTGTTTGAATTTCATGTATTAGTTTTGGCGAGTTATTATATATATTGCATTGAACATACCATTTTCTTTGTATAAACGACACATGTGACAGAGAGAATCGTTAAATTCTTTATTACTTTTGAATGTTTCTAAATTAAAGGTAATTATATTTTCCTTGTGGTCCTTACATTAATATTTGTATTTATTTTTCGGAATGACTTTATTGAGTAAAACCTCAAATTGTAATATTTAAATATTGAAGACAATATTAGTGATTTCTAAACGAAAATCTGAAACAGAAAAATCAGAAAAGGAAACGGTCACATCTGGGACTCGAACCCAGGACCCTTGTCTTTCCGTGACAGTGCTCTACCAACTGAGCTAATGGGACCCTATTCCCCTCGGTCATTTTTAACTGTATCATACTTCGAATAAGAACTACTAACATTGTCTTCATTTTTTCACCGCACATTTTTACTGGCAACTATCTTTATGTATGATCGCAAGATTCAACCCGAACTAAATGCAATCCAGACAGCGTCTTTTTAGATAAACCTATCCTATTTTTTTTATTTTTAATGTGCGACATCTGTTGACTTTTCTGCAAGTCTTGAATGAATATTTTTTTTTTTTATTAATATTTGTTTCAAAAATAAATTGTGATTCAATTACAATGTGTAATACAATTGATTCGATGATATTGTTAAACTTTCTTGACGATTAAAGTGGTTTGTTCGAAACATGCAGGTTTATTGATCACGTAAAAACGCAGGCGTGCTTTACAGTCACCTGGTTCCAGCCCGCACCCGCGCCTGGCTACCGGCGGCGGCAGAGACAGGTAGACGGGATGTTCGTCTAATTGACAGCCCGGCACGACGGAGACATTTCTCTCTCGTTATTCGCGCATCGCCGCAATAGCCACCCCCCCCCTCCATCTCTCCAATACCCTTCCATATCTACCCTTTTAAACCAACGTCCGACACGTACAAAAATGTTATCTCACAATCAACCTAGATTGTTTTAAAACGACATTCTGTGTACAATTTCCAAAGAAAGTTGTCGGCATATTATAGGTATCTCGCCGGTTGCAATGCTATGCATAAAGTACTATCATAAAAAATGCATATAACACATTTGTACATTCTCTAAATTTTAACACTTTTTTACTTCCGTAAGGGAACCCTCAGGTGAGAGATATAAGTGCATTAACATCAAATAATGTTAAACAATGCAAATAGAGTAATACAAAATCATATAAAATGCACAGAAGTGCATACGAATATTCTTCTCCGTTAAATAATTTCTACAACGGCCCACCCAATAGAGGTCCTGAGTTCAACCGCCACTATGGTCAAATACCGCAAGATAGTATTGCGCAAGATCCTCGATTCAGTCCATCATCGTACAACAACACGGCAGCTCAGATCAATCACAGACCTGACCTTTATGAAGGGAGTAATGACACTACCTTGAGAGCCGAAGAAAGGAATTGGTACATAGAAAACCATAGAAACACAGATAACTACTTCATTAGAAATAACGAAACTCTGCCGAGAACTTCAAAAGACCAACAAAAGGAAGATGATAAGAAACAAGAAGTTGAGACTGAACCAGGTGTTACAAGGAGAGTCGGGGCAAACGGAAGAATCAGGCGGAAAGAAGACAGGTGTTCCTGTGAGTGTTGGCCAACCATCACGCCGGAATCCGCGGTGGTCGACGATTTGCAGCAGACTAACAAGTCGGTCAACCAATCAGCCGTTGACATGGTAGCTTCGTACGGGGTTTACCAAAATCCCCACGAGGACGACGACCAGTCGGGCTTCGTGCGAATCACCAACAGGGGGTATCCGTACCAGGGCCAGCAGCAAGGGGTGGTCGTCAACGAGGCCGGCGACAGTTCCGTGGTTCCCCGGGGGACGGAGGTGGTGGATAACGGTGACGAGAGGAATCCCCTCGACAAGTGTTGTGGTTTGCTCGGTGGCGGGAGCAGGGTGCCCGCGGCCAGTGCGAGAGAACTGGATTGTTGGGTGTCGTGCTGCAAGCCCGCCATCTTCCTCTTCCTCTTAGTGCTGATGCTGGTGGTGTTCGCTCTGGTGTCGGGACTCCTTGTTTACTATAACTGTAAGTTTGCATTGAAAATAACAATCTCTTTCTCTCTCTTATTTATTGTTATTTAGTTTCATTTGTAGAACTCCATTTAATTTTTTTTTTAAATATGTATTTAACTTTTTTTTAAACAGTTTATTTTTATACCTACAAGCTGTTGTGTAACTATTATTTCGCGTTACAGCTATTACGTTACTTCTGGAGACTTGTACAAACTGTAGTGAAGCCACTAACTTACAGACGTTCTATTTATAACATTACTATGACCTATAATTAAAAGTTATTACTATTCTTAACGCTTGGGACTTGCATTATTTTTTTTTCTTACCCTTAGGGTCACTTTAAAAGGTAGTAAGTAATAACCATTGATAATTTCCACTAATTCACTCTGAAATCAATGAAGGCATCAGCAATAAAAAAGCAATTTATCACAAAATTGTCATTGCAGAATTTTTGCTGTAAAATTATTATACTTAAATTTGAGTGCGAAATGAAAGTACAATACTACAGATGCTATATCAGTTTCCATTTCAGAATCATAAAACCCTTTCAGCCGATGACTCATTGGATCCACCCCTGCAGTAAAGTAATATCTGATGGCAACACCCGCGCTATCTCTACCGAATGGCATATTAAAATTTATTCCTGGGGCACGGCACCGCCTGCTGTGTGGTCGCTACATAATAAATTGCCAGATATAAAAGTGCTACGCCGTACATTTCACACCACCGCTGTGACTGGCTGCGAGCTACGACGTAGCGGCGTAGCGGCGTAGCGGCGTAGCACCCAGCACCACTCTTGCGCTGACAATCGGTCCCTGTACGGAGACTTCATCCCGTCTCGGCTTACATATGCATATTATACTTATGTCATATTGATATAGTGCTTACATTCTAATAATGAAAGATGAGTTGGTCCATAGCCCGGTATTTGATCATCACAACTATAAACTTAATATTAATGTTGTGTTCGTACAAACAGGTCTCCAACTCGTCTTGGAAGGAGTTTAATAATAAAATGGTTGTTTTATATTAATCAGGAATTTATTAATACTCCACGTATTATAATGGTGACTCGATAGTCGACCTAACTAGAAGCTTGCCAATTGGAATCTTCCACAGTGAGATTCTCTGAGAGCCTTCGCACTGGCCTTGGCGACAACTGTCTACTGGCTCCATCTTGCGGACTTCCACGCAAGCTGTATGCACTGCTATCTGTGCGTGCATCTATAAAGCTCTTACTTCCCAACAAGCAATTTTGTTGTTTTAAATTTAAAATACATTAATCCCTTCTTCTCTCCAAATAAGAATCCAATCGAGCTTTAAATTGGTTAATATTAATGAAATCTATGACATGCTGTGGTTTACAAGTTTGTTCCATGCATCCGCTACTTTATTTGCTACGAAAAGTTTCCTAGAATTGAAAAAAAAAAAATTTTTAGTGTACATGAACATTTATATTTTTGTTAGTGGTAAAGATTTTTTGGATACCAGAGCAACTATAACGTTCATATAAAATTTTGAGGGTTTCAATCAAGTCACACGTTTTTCTTCGATATTTTAATGTTGGCAATCCTATTTCCTTGAGTCTATCTTTATATTACCGGTCTTTCAATAAATTGGTTTTTTGTTATTTTTAATTGGTATTGTTGTGTATTTTTTCTGCTGTAAAATAATCAACTGATAAAAAAACTCGAATTTACCGCTGTTTCGAAAAAAATATAATTTATAATGAATCATTTTTTTCTGGTTTCTAAGTGTAGAGTCTATATATTGTGTATGCATGCATATTGGGAACAATCCAATCGTATTACCGTAATCGAAGAATGTCATGTTATTAGGGAATTTATTCTTCGCTATGACTTTAATCCTGTGTCTACATTAACAACCCCAATAAAACGCGAGCTTCGTGCATTACCACATCAATAACCCGCTTCTAATTTAGTATAAAAATACACGGGGCAGTAACGTTTTTTAAAGTTAACCACTTATACCTAAATGGTTTCATTAATGGGAAGTGATTTAATATAATGTACATAACAAGTATTTTGATTTTTTACCAATTTTCATATCAATCTAGATAAAACTTTCCGAATGATCTACTATCTATTCAAATATATTCCATTTAGCGTTACAACACATTTGATTGGTTCAATACATCGCAAATGAAAACAAAACCTCACTCTTTCACTGAACAGGCAATTTGTACAAATGAAACCACTCCCGCGGTCTCCCTTGTACCGCGACCCTTCATTGTGTGGGAAGGGCGCTCGTGCAAACAAAATAACTAGTTGGAGGGGATATCTATAAATTGATTGAATATGCATGTGAAATTGCAAAGGATCACTTAAAGTGATTGAAAGTAATCCCGTCTAATTATAAACATGGAATTATTGCAGCAGATGGATTTAATTTAAGCAAACAATCATTCATTCAAAGGTTTTAAAAAATCCACCATTCTACCTGTGTACAACGGGAACCACTTAAGTGATTGAATGATTTACCTGCCAAAACACGGTTGTTATAAGAAATGAAATTAATTAATAAGCAATCTAACTGAATTAATTTACACTCACTGACAGGTACGAGTATACTCGTATCTACTTTTTCTTTAAGTAAACAAAATATTTTGATTATATTTTTTTATATGTTGTGGCCTCCATAATTCTATTAAGTCCTGATCTAGTACACTATCTACAGTATCGACATATGTTGTTGTGGCCTCCATAATTATATCTGACGTGATCTACAACACTATCTACAGCATTGACATATGTTTTAGTGGCCTCCATAACATATCGTGATCTAGAACACTATCTACAGTATCGACATATGTTATTATGGCCTCCGTAAATCCATAGTGTCGTGATCTAATACACTTTTTACAATATCGCCATATGTTGTTGTGGCCTTTATAACTCCATAATGTCGTGATATAGTACACTATCTACAGTATACCGGTCGGTGGCTGAGTTGACATCGCGTTTGAGTCCTACCAAGGCGTAGTGTCTCAATTCCTCCATCACAACACAAGCTACATTGTCCGCTTACTGTGGTGGTAGTAGGAGATTTTCAAATATTGTCAGGTTATTCGTAACCCGGGAATTTTCCTCATTATTTTTGAAAGATCAAAAAATATTTTTTAACTATCGACATATTTGAAATTGAGTTGAAGATTTCTGGCTTAGTTTTATATACATTACTAAAACATTTTGGTGTTTTAACCGAATAATGTGTCTACTGAAATTATCAATTATGCCGTTTTTTTTATATTTATTTAAATCATGGTTTCTTTGGTTGAACGGAAGTTCAAACAAAGAAACCAAAGAATCAATAATATACTAACTTTTTTTCAATTAATTTACATTTTCACTTTGAACCTACAGCAGGATATACATCAAATGTATCCTAATTTAGTATTGAAACGCCTAAATAAATAATTATTGCTGTTGTTGTTAAAATCAAATATCCAGTAATTTCCAGCCTAAATTTTCTCTTTTTTCTAGTTAAAATATATCAAATCTAATATATGAGAAGGTACCCTACATAGCAGAATATCATGAAATGCTTCCCAGGAAATGCAATAAGTCAACCAAATGTTTGCAAACTCTAGCCCCCTCGGAACAGAACTTTCGTTTTATTTTATTTATGACCGATCATTTAATCGCTCAATTTGCAATAGTTTGCTTTCACAAAGAAAAATTTTTCGCAATAAAAGCAGCGCACAATGGCAAAATTTCTTTATGCTATATTCAAATGTTGTTTTCACACCGGCCCATAGTACAGACATTCGAGTTATTGCTACGCCGGATTCGGTCGCACGGGTATTTATTGCAAATTGAAAACGTGCATCCCCCAGATGCATGCAATAATAACGTCGTTAGTTTTATATTCAGCCTCTAGTTTGCGCTCAAAGCTGCTGGCTGATATATTTTGTTACTTGCAACGATACTGAGCTATTTTTTGTTTTACTTTTCTTTAAAGCGTTTGGTGTTTTTTACAAAATTATGTAGTTTAAAATTTCACTGATATAAAAAATACTATTTGGCATTTATAAGATTTTCTGAAAAAAAAAATCATAACACAGTAAATATAAATTGCTTCATTAAAACACAGTATAAAATATATGTGATTTTCTTCATTAAAACACAGTAAAAATGTACATGATTTGCTTCATTAAAACACAGTATAAAATTTATATGATTTGCTACATTAAAACATAGTATAAAATTTATATGATTTGCTATATTAAAACATGGTATAAGATATTTATCATTTGCTAAATTAAAACATAGTAAAAAATATATATGATTCGCTACATTAAAACATAGTACAATATAAATATGATTTGCTACATTAAAACACAGTATAAAATATATATGATTTGCTACATTAAAACATAGTGTAAAATATATATGATTCGCTATATTAAAACACAATATAAAATATATATGATTTGCTACATTAAAACACAATATAAAATATATATGATATGCTACATTAAAACACAATATAAAATATATATGATTTGCTACATTAAAACACAATATAAAATATATATGATTTGCTACATTAAAACACAATAAAATATATTTGATTTGCTACATTAAAACACAATATAAAATATATATGATTTGCTACATTAAAACACAATATAAAATATATATGATTTGCTACATTAAAACACAATAAAAAATATATTTGATTTGCTACATTAAAAAACAATATAAAATATATATGATTTGCTACATTAAAACACAATATAAAATATATATGATTTGCTAGATTAAAACACAATAAAAAATATATTTGATTTGCTACATCAAAACACAATATAAAATATATATGATTTGCTACATTAAAACACAATAAAAAATATATATGATTTGCTACATTAAAACACAATATAAAATATATATGATTTGCTACATTAAAACACAATATAAAATATATATGATTTGCTACATTAAAACACAGTAAAAAAATATATGATTTGCTACATTAAAACACAATATAAAATATATGTGATTTGCTACATTAAAACACAATATAAAATATATATAATTTGCTACATACCGTATTACAGAAAATAAATGTCACTTGAACTTCTTACGAAGGACGAAATTTTAACCCCTTAGACTAATTTGTCCAGTTTTGCGAGTGTTTTGCGTGCATAGTTTCTTCCTTACTATCATAGTGAGAAATGTGATCTGAATCACATTATTAATTAATATATTATTATTTATTAATCAAATTATGGCTTTTCGATACAGCAGTTGAAACTTTTTTTATTTAATTTGTGTCAATTTATGTTTCTCATAAAATATTCACCATATATTACACTAAACACTTATAACTTCACTATACACTATTATAAACACTTTTTATACAAAACGCTAATACAAAATGTAATCTTGTTTTTATTTTATATGCCCACAATTCTAGGTACAATAAAATTATAACTTAAATATATTACCCACGCACAGGCTGCGCCTTAGTGGGTTTCCATTATTCTTATTGATTTATATAATATTGTATGTAATTAATGTAAAAATTAGGAAAAATAAAGGAATTAAAAAAAAAATCTGATCAGTGTTAGAAAGAAAAAATACTACGCATTATATTCTATTCTTGAAATTTACTATAGAAGATTTAAATTGTGCATCTTTATGAAACCAAAGTTTCCGACCGCAATTTGACAAAAAATTGTTAAATTTATAAATAAATAAAAAAATTATAAATTATTTACATATAAAACGACAAAAATGTAATGTAACTTTATTTTTTATTATCATTTTTGTCTAATAAAACGTGCATTTTTTCGCTATTCGTAATTTTAGTTCAGTGTTGAGATGGAAAAACGTGTTGAGAGCCATTCAAAAAAATATGTATTTTGCATTCAAAAAATTTATAAAAAAATTATATTCTTTCTAACCAAAAGAAATAAGGAATATTTAATTAAATATCAACCGAAATAATCCATTTGTTTGGATTTTATTCTAAAGCGGAAATACACACGAATTCTCCGACTTTCTAACAGCATCCATAAGAAATGTAATGGGCAAAATACCAGAGGCCTTAAAAGATTGAAAATTATAAAGTTAATGAAAATCATTGGTCGGCATCATCATATAATTAGGTAAAAAGGAATTAAACAGACAAACACTTCAACAGACCTCTCTGGGAGGCATGTTTCCATTTCCATGTTCATTGGGAGGCAGTACTGATACGCTAATTCTCTTTCTAAACTCAGGTTTATTTAAAGGCGCGTATCTTCCAATCGTACACGATTGTGGAGGTAGTAAAAAAAACTCGACATGAAACAATATAGGGTTACTAATATGTGAGACAAAGCTTGTAAACTCTCAATTTAAATTACTTGGTACAAAAACATGTTATGGATATTATAAATATTAAAACGGGTCTACTTTACTCTCGAACCTTTAAGCCCATCAGTAAAAAACACTTCACCAATCGATGTCTTGAGGTTAAAACACCTAACTTTTTATTTAGTCAATACTGTAAATGATCGAACCATCTCTTGCTGAACTCCTGGCGCCCGAGCTGCCTCAGAGAAAACAAACAGCTTCGTGTATCGAATAAGAAAAGTTTCTTTATCGTTATATGGAGCTGGAACCTTCATGGGATGGACTTTTCGCACTACTTACTTGGAGGAATTCCTTGCTTAATTTTCTCCCAGCACGGTAGCCTGATCAAATATTGATCGAGTTTCCCAGCTTCTTCCATTTCGTCTAGCATGTCTCCAAGATTCTTCGCTTTCAAGTGCACTGATAAAATTTGCATAGTAGTTGGATTTGTGTGCTCTGTGTAAATAGAAAAGGTGATATTCCCCAAGATAGGACGATAGGCAAAGTTAGGTTAGGTTAGGTAGTGTAGGGTTAGTAGAACGTGCGTTTGTGTACTCTGGGCAGATGGAAAAAAATATGTCCTTGAGGGTTTCGTTAAGTAAGGTAAGTTTTTTTTAAATTTGGTGTTAGTAAAATATTCGATAATATATATTTTGGCGCCCCAAATGGAAACTGAATGAATGAATTATGCAAATATATAATATACATATTTTTTTATTTTAAAATAAATATTAAAATTTTAATACCATCCACAGTTGTTTTCAGTTAATTTAATTCCAAATATAATAAACGGAATAATATTCTGAAAAAACAGATATCTGGTTTTCCTAAAATTCATTTTACAGCGTTTATGCTAGATAAATGTTTATTTTATCATTTTGGGATTATTTATGCGTTGAATTTTTTCGCCTTTTAAGAAGGCCTCAAATTTACTAATTTTAAAAAATTACAATGAGATATGATAATACGTGTACGTGCTTAGCTGGCGTTCTCTGTGGAAATAAAATGTTTTATTTTGTTTAAAATTAGTTTTCTAGAAATTGTATCATTTTAAATAAATAAATTAAACCAAAGTTAATATTTTCGGGAATGATAAATTAAATCAAATAGCCAAATCTAAAACCGAACATTCATCGCTTGAATGGCTATGAGTCCATCTAATCGAAATACACTGCTTATTGTACCAACTGGAAAATATTATACTAATATTAAGTTATGGCAAATGACCGAAACATTATTGTTCTATTATTAGTGGAAGAGTTCAATAGTTATTTAATCGAACCTTTACAATATCAATTGACAGTCGAAAACACGGAATTCTCTATTTATCAAAGGATCCTAAAATGAACAGATATCTCACTGCCTCAAAAAAGACTCGACGGGACCTCAAGGCAAACCGATGTTGTTTTTTGTATGCTTATCAGACATAACGATCTTTTAAGACATCTAAATCAGCTTTGTTTGTATCCGAGCAATTATCTCACAACATCAACCTTTTAAATGGCGCAAAATTCCTCATTTGATTTCTCAAGGCAGTACCATTGTTTTATTACTTAATTTATTTATTATAAAACAATTACTCCGCATTATTGATGAGTATAGCGATTCGTGGTTTGTCAACGTTCATTATGCTTACTTCATAAATGTCAAAGTCTTGATGGCAAAACATTTTCAAAAATGAAAGCATCTTTAGATAGGGTGATGACTTTTGCGCCACATGTTATTGTCAAAATATTTCTGAATTGGACATTTCGATATGAAACTACATATTTCGGTCTTAACGCCGCACCGTTACTAGAACGTAAACGGAATCCCTCTAAACCAACGAAAACATATTTACCCCGTGTTGTTTCCAGCCATACCCAAGTTAGTGAAATCGTAGTGAAAAATCTCATTCAAGATTGGCTCGGTCTGGCTTTGCACGAGCGTTCTGGAAATATTCGCGACGTTTTGGTCCACACAATACATCCTCCCGCGCACTCGACTGCGGCCACTTTGTTCAAATGACTCTTTTACAGCGTATACTTTGTTTTATCTCGAACCTACAAAACTTCAAAAGGAAATCATGGCTTGCGTGGGGGCGATAAAGGAAATATCAAAAAATTCATATGCTACCTTTCCTACCCCGATATGAGGCTTAGCTTCCCGCGTGAGACTGGGGCCCGATTCAGTTGCGTCTCGGAATGCTTCGGCTGCTTTGTAAGCAGTCAAGCATTGCACGTTTTTTTCTCAAATTAAAAACCCCCGTTTCTTCATTTAGAGAATAAATTACATAATATTAATATGATACCTCAAATCATATTAGTGGTAACCATCCGATTTTTTTGACACATAATAAAATGATGTATATGAATATGTCTTGTCATTAAAGTTTTCGGTTCGATTGTCTTTACCGGGGAAAAAAACGATTTTTGTTTAATTAAAAATTAATAAAATACTTCGTTTTAACCACTTTTATTGTTTATTACCAACATGTTTCATGAGCAACGCTCACTTCTTCAGGGTTTTTAATAAAACTAATTATAAATAATACACATAAACAATGGTGTCAATAGATAAATAATAGACATAGACAATGGTGTCATTAAAAAATAATAGACAAAAACAATGACAACAATGAAAAGATAAAACGGATAGGGGAAAGAGAGGCAATAAAAGTGGTTAAAACGAAGTATTTTATTAATTTTTAATTAAAATGGTGCCACAAAATAAGTTTGCTGAGTTAGAAGAAGTGATTTTTGTTTATTGTATTTGCTTGAATACAAAGTACGTATCTTTCATGATTAAAAAAAGGAAAAAAATTACTTTATTAATTTTGTTCTTAAAAATTACAATTTTTAAAAATACGCATTCAGAAGATATTTTTAAAATAATAATTCATTTGAAACCTCTCGACAGATTCATTTAACTTTTTTTTAAATAAAAATTAATTTTAAATGGCTGAATGGAATAGTTTTTTCATGCGAAGATAGTGTGAAATCGGATCCTAGATCAAGCTTATAAAGGGGAAAATTCCCCTGTATTGAGTTTATTCTGCTTTCCCGGATTTATCCGCCCCGGAACAGGAGACATCTCGCTACGGAGTACATGGGATAGGACAGGGTATTGGAGACGATCCTTGGGGAGAATGCTTGGAATTTTTGTTCACACTCTCACATGCTTTATCTCGATTTACTATTCTTTAGAATTTTTTAGATTCGTCTGTCCTCAAACGATTCTTCAAAAAATCATAAACGTAGCGCTGGAAGCATTTTTCGTTTATTGATCAACACAACACAAAAATATATTTTACTTACACAGGTCCAAGAAGTAAATAAAAACGATAATGATAAGATTTCAATTTGTTTAAGTATTATTGGGGTGTAGGTAACTATACTTATTATTTTTCTTTATTCATATCTCTTTTTTCATTTAAACCATAGATAATATAACCACCACTGTTTTGATTTTCACCTTATAATGCCCACGCACAGGCTTCGCCTTTGTGGGATTTTTTTGTTACTTCTTATATTTTGTATAATTATATATGTACCTGTATGTATCAAAAAAAATGACAATAAATAAAAAAAATTAAAATGTTATTTGTTAGATTGCAACTACATTTATAAAAACTGATCAGTTACACATATTTACACTCTGATATGGATATCTTCAGATTTTTACCCGTCAAATTTGTTTCAAATGGCAAAAATATTATGTTCTTTCTTAAATATTTATACCTTTTTTAGCATACTAATCATACATAATCCGATTGAAAATAAGCTGGGTGTACCGCAAGGATCTGTATTGGGTCCGATATTGTTTATACTCTACATAAATTATATGGTAAAAATATTAAAACATTGCAAAATAAGACTGTTTGCAGACGACGCACTAATTTAAATTGCAGAAGATAATTATGAGAAAGCAATCAAAAAGATAAATAGTGACTTAGAAACATTGTCAAAATGGCTCATACTAAATAAATTAAAACTAAATGTAAATAAGACAAAATACATGCATATAGGCAGAACAAATACGCATGAGGAACCAAAGGTTACCAAAATGGAGAAATCATAAAAAAAGGGGAAGAAATTAAATATCTAGGTGTTATTATAGACTCAAAATTGAACTTCTCAAAAAATGCAGACTATACAATTAAAAAAATTGCAAAAAAATATCATTTCTTGGTAGAATCAGAAACAAAGTAAATAAAGAAACATGCCAGATAATATACAATACAATTATATCACCACACTTTGATTACTGTTCAAGTATTCTTTTTCTCTGCAATAAAGAGAAAATGAAAAAAATGCAAATACTGCAAAATAAAGCAATGCGAATAATACTTAAGCGCAACATATACACACGGATAAGAGACATTTTTATTTTTTTTTATAGTGAATACCTCACAAGAGTCCCAACTGCTCCCGTCTGGAGCCAGTGAGACTATGGCATCCCCAATTGGGGGATGTTGTGAGGCTGAAGGTAAGTGGGGAAGGGAAAGAGGAAGGTGGGGAAGTACCTGGCTATTCAGATCTAGTCACTAAACACGGCTAAAGCCATTTGGAGCAACGTTTCAATTCTGAATGGTGGTCTTACATGTTAAAGGAGCTGAATATTTTGACGGTGAAGCAAACTGTGTATTTGAATGTACTTATTTTTATACATAAAATTAACTTAGGGATGATGTCTAAGGAACTGAAAAGAAAAATAAATTACAATAACGAGATACACGGACACGGGACGAGAAATTCTAAGCAAATTAGATTGCCAACAAGAAAAAAAACAAGCACCCAAAAATCTCTGATGTACCAGGCCGTTCAACTCTATAACAAAATCCCGAAGGAAATTGCTGTGATAGAAAATATTAATAAGTTCAAAAATGAATTAAGAAAATATGTCTATCTCAATTATTAATGTTTCTTTTTTTGTGACTTTATTGAAATATTTAAAGAAAGATTATGTTTGCCAAACAATGTACGTGTTTATATGTTTATAAAACTATTAGCACACACGAAGATGTGAGCTAACTTAAGATTAATAAATAAATAAATACACTCTTGACCCTTCTTCATTAATATTTATTTAAGCTTTTTATATAAATATATATTAAAAAGCGTACTTGTAAGGTTGGAGTTATGTTTGCAATTTCTACTAGCTCGTGTTTAAAAATATATTTATTGAAGTTGGAAAGATGTGAATTTTTAGAGAGCATAAAATTAATTTAAATAAACAACTGGCTTTTCTATTAGGAATATTGGTGCTTGCTGAAATAATCTTGTGTTTCATAGTGATTAAATACGTAAGTGACCCATAAAAGTTTAATTTCTTGTTCCATGCAAGCTGGAAACATTCCCCCATCGTAAAATATATAATGCTCACTTTAAAAGGCGTAATCACGATCTATTAAAACGTTAACAATGGAACGTTGTATAAGATTTCCCCAATTATGTGTAAGGCCGTTAGAAATGTGTTATGGAACCAAAATGGTTTTATCACGGAATATTACAAGGTACGTAGCAACCTAGTTTAACCCGGCCGCAGCGAGGGTTGATTTTCGTGAGTTACGCGTATCACTCACACCTCATGATACTCTACGTTTCAGAATATTTTGGCGTGTTGGTTGGTGTCAATAAATATGGCCAGCGGGCTTTATTTGCTGTTTTATTGAGGCAACGTTTCATGTACTATTGCAGTATCCATTATCAAATTAGATAATCTTCCACCTTCTGTCTGCATTAAATTAATCTTTTCGGCTCATACAAAAAGAACGCCCGGGAAAAAAAAACACTTGTCTACATCAAAACTTGCTCGACTTTAACATTTCTATGATCGTGATACTTCTAGAATTTCTATTGCACGGACATAAGATCAAGGGGTATTCAACAAAACAACAAGACAATTTTATAGTACAAGGCTGATCTTTGACATGATTTCCACAAATTGCCGAGAAATCAAAAGTGGAGTATAATTTTAAATAAATGCATTGCATATGTCGAAGTAAGCCGTTTGGTGAAATCATATTTCGTCTTTCCCAAAAGCAATTTTCGTTCAGGTCAGTCAAGGATGATGCCGCATGCATAGACTGATTGAGCTTTCTCGTATGCATATTTATCAATATTGGGGACAAAGCAGTTTTTGAAAAGGGTATTTAGGCCACAATCTTAGAATGCATTGCTATGTTAACTTAGAATTGCAACTTGTACAGAAAATGCTTCTATTAAATTGAATCTATCGATCTACTCGAATGTGCAAGGACAAGCATTTGATCTTTATTTTCGGTGTAAATCATTGTCGATTAAAAATCAATATTTGAACGTTTAAAAACTTGATATTTTTATTTACTGTGAAGGAAAGGTTTTCTAAAATTTATTATTTTTTCTTAAATCACTTTTCAAAAAAATTTTTTACCTTTTTTAATTTTTCAGAATAACTTAAATATTCTGTTAGCAACTCTTTGAACTTATAATGAGTTTTAATTTAATAAATATATTTATCGTTGCTTCTACATCTCAAATGAACGAGTTTGAAATAGTTCCCGATTATCGAAGCATGGTTTTATGTGGTCGCTGTTAATTTCCGCTCCTACCCTACGGAACCGCACGATGCTGTGGGCCTCCATTATATATTGTGTATTTATGTATAATGTTCTGCAGTTCAATCACGCGGTGTGTTAGTATTTTGTAATTAAACCTTTATCAGATCAAACTATAAGTGTAACCTAACCATCCTCTTGTACATGGTAATATTTTTCGAGCAACATAATATGACATAAAGCTCACAAACTAAAAGTTTAATTTTGGTACACTTTAATTTTGGCATACTTCGAATTTCATTTGATTAAATTTTGGCGATCGCAATGTTCTTTTTTAATAAAAAAAAAATAATAAATTCTTAACGCCAAAAGTATTGCGCATTTAAAATACAATATTTAAAGATCTAGTGGGCTGGAAATATTTATTTTAAAATAACTTTTTTCTCAAAAGATAAGTTAAATATTAATTATTATTGTCACTGGAGAAGAAGATAATACTAATAATTTAAACGAAACATGAAACAGAACAAGACACAGAAAAATAAAAAAACTGGGAATCGAACTTATGATACCTGTTTTACCGGGTAAACGCCTTTAACCACTCGGCTATTAAAAACAATAATATTAAATTACTCTAGGTTACAAACAAATTCTTTAGAACTTTGAAATCAATAATATTAAAAAAGGATAGCAGCCAAATAAGTGTTATGTATAAAGGGGCCGGGCGTTCCATAATTGCCACAGATGCAATACTTATTTATCTCCTGGTGGTTGGGAGCAATCGATGCTCTTGTGCTGTAAGTACTGCGGTTTTAATATAAAATCTCTGTATTAAGTAATATTTAAAAAATACAGATCTTTATAAAAAAATAACTATACAGCTGCTCTTTGTCAAAAAATTATCCTTTTTTTACAGTTTTAGAAGGCAAACAGATTTACCTTTAGTGTAGGGGCACAATACAGGTAAAGTAACGTGTAGTTGTGTATGTTTATATGTGTGTTTGCTCCTGTAGGTAAATTTTTTTAAGGCGATCCAATACCAAGTAATGCAAAATCAGATGTTTTTGGTTTGAAAATTTGATTGCTTAGAAATACTACAGATGCTTTAATTAAATACTGCAAGTAGAACACATCTTGGGCTTGTCAGCAATCGATCATTTTTTTGATAAGACCTTTTATAAGCCTAGAAAAAAATAAAGTATCAGGCCTAAAAAAAACTGTCTAGTGTAAAATATCCCATTTACAAACCCATTTTCGGATATTTTTTTTATTGTATAATGTGGGAAATTCATTTTTTTATTTGATAATCGAAGGAAATTTTCATATATGTACCAGAACTTCACAAAATAAAACAAAATATGCATTTTCGCGTTGTTTATTTTTACATGAAATTTGATCGATTTTCGGGGAGGTAAACATTGAATTTGCCATTGTGAAATAAACTCTATGCCGTCTACGTAAGGGTTTAACGCTTTTGTATTTAGTTACCGCCCTGCGCTGACGGGGTAAAGACGTTCTTTATCTTAGTGCCGCTCTCTTCTCTGAAATTTTTTCAACTAAAATCAGTTTACGTGAAATCTTTTTTTTTTTAATTCCTAGTTTTATACAATGGGGAGGAAAGATAATAAAAAAACTGGGTACGCTCAGTGGCCTTAAACAAAATACAAAAATATGCTGGAATATTTGGGTTAGTTCAAGTAATTTTTTTCATAATTAGGTACCTAGAAACAATAACGCAAGAAATATTTGTTTATTTTATGTTATTATGTTTAGAAATCAAACAGATATACATAAAGAATAATAACAAATATACATTGCAAAATGAATGCACGATAAAATAAGTTACAATCATTATTTAAATATACAAAAAAATTATTATATATTGGTCGTCATCGAATATCGAACACGATTAGACTATTAGGTAAGATGTACTCATGGAGTAGGAAGTAATTTTTATTTTTTCAATGCATGCAATGTTATTTGTAATGTTTTTTACAAGCCTCTACGTAATCTTTCCGTAAAAAAACAATTAAAAAATACTGCTTTCTGAGGGATTTCTTTTTATCTGTCAATAAAATTCTATTAATTCTATTTATGTCAATAAAAATGTACAAATATGTGTTTTTTATTTCAACTAATTCCTAACTATAATTAGGTAATGTAATTTATTTAATTTAGTCGATTTATATGATAATACTATTTGAAAAACAACCATGCAATAATTTCTTTGCCAAAAATATGTAAATAACGCAGCTGAACAAAACAACGAATAAAGAGTGTAGAGTGTAAAACCAATTTCAAATTTCGCGCGCTTTTGCGAACCAAAGCGACGCACAGTGGTAAAATTTAACGAAATTTGGGACGTATTTGGTATTAAAGGTTCCAAGCGTTAAGTTTATTACTAGGATTGTTATAAAGTGGTCATTTATTGTCAATTCACGCATTACAGATTGCTTGTGTTTTATTGGGTAGTTACGTTAAAAAGAAAACATTTTTATTGTAATTAGTTTTTTTTTTTAGTTTAACATATTTATATTTTTATATAAAAGAAATATATTTTTAAATAATAAAAAAATAAAATATGTTTATTACTAGGATTGTTATAAAGTGGTCAGTTATTGTCAGTTCACGCATTACAGATTGCTTGTGTTTTATATGTTTATTATAAAGTAGTCAGTTATTGTCAGATCACGCATTACAGATTGCTTGTGTTTTATTTATTTATTATTTAATCTATGGGATGTGTGGGATTGCACTAACCTCCCCACATCCTGGAATAAAGAATTTATTATTATTATTATTATTATGTTTTATTCTAAATGGTCAATGCAGGTTTTGGCATTGTTCATTATTCGAGTGAGTTCATTTATAAGACTTAAAAAAAGACCATGATAGTCCTTAGATTTTTTTTAGGGATCACAATTATCCAGAATAATTATTTAAATCTCCAATAAGACAAACTTTTGATCGATAGATTGATACCGTAGTTGATTCCTTTCCAAATAAAATTTTGAGACAATTGACATTTATAATTGCGATTTACTTCACCTCGGATTTTATTTCATTTTTATGTTTATAATTTGGTTTATTTTAAATTAAATTTGAGTAATTATTTCATCCGACAAATTTCTAGGCGTAAAGATTTTTAGTTTATTAAGTTAAAACACGGTACATTCCGTCGCTACATTCCGTCCATTATTTAACTGTTAACAAAATGTTTGCTTTAATGAACACTTCTCCTCCAACCAAAGCGAATGATTCTAATTCTGTATTGAAAAACATTACCGTGATGTTATTGGAATGTTATTCCTATTATGTTGGTATAGATAACCTACCTTATATATTTGGACCCACCTAAAAATTTACTTTATAAAAAATGATTAAAAAATTGTTGCATAATTTTATTACTCAACCTGTAGAAATTTTAAGTAAATTTCTTTCTTCAAGACCCGCATTAATAAAACCTCTTCCTTAATCCGCCCCGCAACCCTGCCCAACCAGTGGCGATATAAATATTTTTATATATATATATAAATATATATATGTATTTATCTCTACAGAAAGAGGCGCTCTTGTGAGATGTCACATAAAAAAAACGAAGAGTTAAAAAACAGTTTTTTGTGCCTCCTGTAAAATTTGATAAATGGAAGAGTTGTGCATTATGCCGATATTATATTATACCGGATTTTTGACAAATTTTACCAGTGTGCGTTTATGGGCGTAATTGGGCAGTTTCGTTCGGCTTTCTCTGATTGGTTCTCAAGTTTTCTTTAACTTACACCAATAGGCCGCGCCCCTTCCAAATTCGAAGGTTACTTGGAATATCACATCGCCTTAACGTCGACCCGTGAAAAATCACAGCAAGTAGCTAAATGTAATAATAAAATATTTGCCTCATCATCATTGCCTTTAAAAAACAATCATTGTCAATTATTTAAATATTTTTTGACGCACTAATTACAAAGACTAAAGACGGGTTTTTTCGGAGAATTTGAACAATTCATCAAATGTCAACGTTCATTTGCAAGTTCTGTGAAAGATTTTTTCAAGTCTGTTTTTATTTTAGTTCTGCCAAACAACTAATCTATAATGATATAAGAACAAAACTTGAATAAGACTTTCACACAAGCCGAAAATGAACGTTGAAATTCGATGAATCGTTCAAATTCTCCGAAACAACCCGTACTTAATTTCAATCGGGAATATTTACTTGGAATAACTAACGCATAGACCATTGAAATTGGTATTTTTGATCATGTATGAGTATATGTGAGTGTGTATGAGTTAGAGCGTATGCAAATCTCATATTATAATCCTTGGGGAAACCCTCCATTTAGTAGATTGAACGTCCATAGCGGCTAACAAGCGACTAAGTACACACGAGCTAGTTTCCTTAGCAGTGCAGCACTGGGTTCAACTAGGGCGTTCACCTTCATGTAATTCACAACCTAACTGCCCTCAATCCAACAAGTATGCTGCCAAAGTAAAGAATACCGTTGTAACACCTGTTTTTAAAAAAGGGGATAAACATATTAATGAAAATTATAGACCTATCTCTAAACTATGTATCTTAAGTAAAATCATGGAAAAAATCGTATATGACCAACTTTTTAACTTATGCAAAAATACAATTATTAGCCCCCACCAACATGGTTTTTTTCAAAGCAGATCTGTTGAATCAAATCTAGCACAGTTTACTGATTTTGTTCTCAACTCTATGGATAGTGGGAAACAGGTTGATTCCATTTACACAGATTTTTCAAGGGCATTTGACAAAGTAAATCACGACATACTATTAAATAAGCTTTTGAAAATCGGTGTATGTGGAAATCTTCTAAGATGGTTCTCCTCTTATGTTAAAAATAGGCGTCAAGCTGTTGCCTTAAAAGGTTACATGTCACAAATTATAACTATTCCCTCAGGGGTACCTCAAGGTTCTCATTCAGGGCCTCTCTTGTTTACATTATATATAAACGACATAAAAGTGTTTTTAGTCATTCTTCTTTCTTATTTTACGGAGACGACATGAAATTATATAAACTTATTGACTCCACAGATGACTGCAACCTGTTACAAGAAGACGTAAGCAAAATGAAAACAATATTGCGATATCAATCAACTTTATCTAAATACAGAAAAGTGTAACGTTATTACATTTAATTATACTTACCAATTAAACCATGTACCCCTACAACCAGTAGAATCAATCAGAGATCTTGGAGTACTGCTAGATTCTAAAATGTTATTTAATGCATATTTTAGAAAAGCTTATAAACAATTAGGATTTATTATACGCATTACAAAGGCTTTCATTATAGCACACACACTAATTCTACTATATATGTCATATGTAAGGTCACAACTCGAGTTTGCCTCAGTCATTTGGAATCCTCAATATCAAACATACATTGTTCGTATTGAAAATATCCAATCCAAATTTATTAAACACCTATCGTATCGCTTTAGCGAACATCGGTTTGACCCTACCGCTTTATATAAACGTAGAAAAAATTATAATGCCCTATTCTTATACAAAATCGTAAACAGTCTTGTTGATTCATTATATCTGGTAGAAAAGATTGCATTTCGTTGCCCTGAACACAACACCAGATCGAACGACTTATTTAGAACACCACACTGTAAAGCCAAATATGCGCAAAACTCTTTAATAGGACATATATGTAAAATTCACAATGCCTAACGAGATGTAGACATTTTCAAGTGTATCTTGAAACACATAAAATGCAACTTACTAAACTGATAACTTAATTTTTAATTTTGTGAAATAATCCTATCATCTTTGTTTATTTTATTGTTTTTATTATAGTCATGTGAAAACTGTATTACTACTAACTGTCTTTAATTATTTTTATAACATTTTGTTATTCCTTATAATTTTTATTCTTTATATTTCTTTGTCATTTTTAAATATATTGTATAGGTGCAAAGATTGAATCGAGGACTAGAATTGATAGAACATTATTGGTCTAATATAGTAAAAAATTAAATAAAAAAAACCGTAATGACATTTGTATAAAATTATATTAATTTATTTATTTATTTATTCAAACGCCATATAATGGTTTTTACAATACAGTGAAAAACGAATTACAAGCGTAGAGTGATAATAATGACAGTATAACAATAGCAGTAAATTAAAGAACAATTAATGTGTGAACAAAAACACTATTGCAAGTGATGCAGTTATTAATTTTTTTTTGTTATTAATACATTATGGCCATTATGGGGTATAAAAGTCGATATGTCTTATGTAAACTAGCGACATGAGTTTTTTCAAACCAATGTGTCATCTAGATCACAATGACGTATTTTCACAATGTTTAGGCAACATAAAAAATGTTCAGAAGATTTAACGTATTCCAATTCTGATCATCGCGCATCGTTCTAAAAACTTGTCTGATCTAAAACAGCACATTTTCAAACGGTTTAAATAGCGACAACTTCATTATGATGTTGGAAACGCTACTGGCTGGTTTACGTCTTAACCGCTATCTTCACTGACGTTGGTTGGCGTAATGTTAACAACGCCATTTTATTTATAGGTAATTTCTTCGATAGTCAATTCTTTGAAATCAAATTAAATCAGGCGTAGTGTGTTCAATTCCTCAGCTGGCTAAGTCCTCCATCACAACACAAACAACATTTTCCGCTTACTGTGGTGATAGGAAATTTTCAAATATTGTCAGGTTATTCGTAACCCGGGAATATTTGTCTTTCTTTTTAATACTACAATTGTTTGAAGAACATATTTTTAGAATGGCAGTTCCTCGAAATACTCATATTTCGAAGTCTCAATACTGAGAATAGCAATTCTTCGAATTTGAGAATAAATTGTGGTAAATATATTGTGTTTTAAACACAGAAACTCTTTATAAGTTGCACCAAAAAGAAAAAAAAATGAAAAAGAACCACTTTTTCACCAAAGACGTGAGGTGTTCAAAGAAAACAAAGTCAATGAATCAGTAGTTTCGAAGACAATTTTGAATACCAAAACGAACATATCATTCTGGGGACGAATCAAAAAAATCAAGCGCATTTATAACTTTGAGAAGAACATTAATTTGTAAACATAATTATAAAGTAAAAATGGCATCATTATCATTATCATAAAAAAACTGTGAAATTTGAAAGTTTCACTCTAGTGTTCAGTGCTCCGGACAGATTTAACTAGGACTGACTAGGCAGATAAGATAAAATAAGATTGTTAGGTCCGGCTCTGATTGTGCCGAGATAGATATGATGCTGAGTGTGTAACACGTGGCTTTGTGAATATCTTATTAGGATTACCATTTGTCATATCCCTGCCTTGTCAGCAACTACCCTCTGGCCTGTGGCCCGGGCCCTAGCCCCTGGCCCACCGCGCCCTCTGTTGTTCTGCCTCTGTGTGGACTCAACTAAATAAGTTCACCCAACACGCAGACGTATATTATTCCTCTTGTTTGATTAGCGAACAATCCCACGTCCTGCCCGTGGAGGTGTGATGATAATGAATTGTTTGTGTTCATATCTAAACAAGGCTGGTTACCTAATTAACTAATGTTCAAAATGTTATAACAGTTGACTGTTTTATTTGTGAAATCGTTTTTATCACAAACTATATAACTCACAGCCGACAATTTAGCATGATAAATTACATCGCGGCAAATTCCCTGCGAAAATTTTTTGCATTACATGGAAGTGTGTTTTTAAGTGAAATAATTTAGTACGAATAACAGCCAAATATTTAACTGAAATTCCAATCCTCATGAGGTTGGGTTATTTTTGATTATGTTAAGTAAAATGAACTCATTATTATGAATGTAATACAAACAGACGTTGGCACGATTCAGACATTTTATTTTATGTAATGTGTGTTGTGAGTAGTAAGTGGTGAACTTTCCTAGAACCAATTCGAATATAGCACATTTGATGTGATGTTTGTTGTGAATAGTGGGTGGTGAACGTTCCTAGAACCAATTCGAATATAGCACATTTGATGTAATGTTTGTTGTGAATAGTGGGTGGTGAAAGTTCCCAGGACCAATTCGAATATAAAACATTTTATGTAATATGTGTGGTGAATAGTAGGTGGTGAACGTTCCTAAAACCAATTCAAATAAAGCACATTTTGAAAATATTACGATTTAAGAAGCAACTCACATTCTCCTAAACATGAATAATTTTCTTAGATTTTCATAGCCAGAACAATAAAATGATAACCATCGTTATAATACTTATTTAATTATTGCTAATTTTTAGAGCGCAAAAGGTCAGGCTATGGTGTTTTTATTGTGTTTTTACTTTTGTGCATATGGGGCAATAATATTTTTTTTCATTTTAATTCTATTATCGACACGCATTGCATTACAAAGGTGGATTCTAGAATCGAATGGAATTATCAATTCACTTTATTCAGTGAACACAGTTCTCACACGATTCCAATATAATGATCAAAAAGCAAATCAATTCGTAGGCTTGCATAATTGCATTATCATTCACCTCGTATAATTGTATGGTTTCCCATGGCGTAGGAAGACCCCACGCGTTCTGGCACCATCAAACATGGATTAACATGGAATTGGACCGGGGCACATCGAGATGGCCAACTATATGCATTATTATATAATATGCCTTTGGTCAAACTGACGCAATATGGCATATGTACTGACCTCAAATCATTAGCAGGAATAATTAGTTGATAATTGTAAGCAAACATTTCATTTCTGGATGCCGGGGATTTAAACTGAAATATTCTATTAGATAATCCATTGATAATTCCAGATTTGTAGAGATGAAAATAAATGGTTTTGAAAAATTAAAATAACACTAATGTGAAAGAAGCATGTAGGTATTATGTAAATAGTTACAGCACAATTAGTAAACGAAAAAAAAATTACTAGGGCTTATTTATTAAGAATCTCTTAAAATTTTTGTTGTGACCTTTTTTTAATTCCTAAAATAACTAAACACGTGTTCATGTATCTAAATTTGCATCAATTTATTCGGTAAGGGCCAGCAATCTCGTTTTTAACCAGATTACGAATAATTGTAAAAGATTCTTAATAAATTACTCATTTTTCTCCTTATAGCAGTTTTATTATTATTATAAAAATTTATTGTAATACAACAAACCTATATTAGGTCCGATTGGGTCAAACAACTTAACAAAAAAATCTAGTAGTTACAGTTTCTTAACGGAAAACATCTATTATTTAGCAATGCTTATTACCATATCTGTGTAGCCTTTATAGGCGATTCTTTATTTATTTATTAACATTAGACAGAGCCGTCTGTCTTATACCACGGGTAGTTGCACCCAATAAAGAAGTTCTCTAGTAAAACATGAACAAGGAACATCTCCATACATTACATATGAGAGATGTACCTTGCTTATTTTGATTTGCAATTCGTAAGCTTATTTGGAGAGTACTTTTGATCGTGAACATATCAAAACATATGTTATGGTACGTATACATTTGCGAACCGAAACGCGAACCAAGCCACGAATTACGGGAAAGGAAGAAGCGTCTGTTCGCGCCATTTGCGGTTGCTTCGTTCCTTTCCCATAAGTTGAAGTTCAGTTCGGCAGTTCGCACGCACTGCGATTAAACGCAGCGGTTTTGGTATAGCTGAAAACGCCAAACCGCGTACAAACACGCGCTGATTCACTTTATTCTATTTCATGATGGTACTGAAATAGAATTACGTAAAAACTCCAGCCGCAATGCGTGTTTGTACGCGGTTTGGCGTTTTCAGTTATTCCAAAACCGCTGCATTTAATCTCAATGCGTGCTAAGCCTTATTTGGAGTGTATTCAAACGTTGATGGCCTTTTTTTCCTCCGGTGACTTTTTTTTGCCTAAAAACATTTAAAAAATACTAGGTGTTGGACGGTTAAATTCGGGGAGTGTGAAAGAGTTTTTTGGGTTCGTGAAAAAAACTCACCAAAGAGCAAAATTTCATTAATATTTTTGACTCCAAATCAATAAAGTCGGGAACGGATGACAGTTTATCAGGCTTTTGCCTTACCACCCTATGCAGTAACATGATTTCGAAACCTCTGCCCTGTCTATAACTGCCGGGCGAACCATGCTGAATTGATTTGTATAAGCCGTACGAACAAATGGGATATTACTTCTTCCATAAGTAGATTAAATATATTATGTTACGCGCAAAACATATTACATATTTCGCTAAAATTAAACCATTTACAGACTTCTGATAAGAGTACATCAGCTAGATAATGTTTCTGGTTTTTTAATAAATATTGTTCTTACCTACACATTCATATTGTTTTTCGGTGAGTGGATCAATTAGACGGACCGCCCTCTTCTACACAGATTAGTAGGTTTATCAAGTATTGTCGGGCTCCAGCCTAGAGGTGGCTCCTGAATTCCATTACTGGGCGCGCTTGCGATTTATACAGGGTTGGCAGCTGGCTACTGTTGAAGAATCTGCTAGCCGTATACAAGATGCCCAGTTTATTGGAAGACAGATAAATGCTTAAAATAATAGTGTTAACACTTATTAAGATTGGTAAGTTTGTCAGTTAAATAAAATTGCATTTGATGTTTCAATGATAGGTTTTTCATACAAAGACAAAAGTTATTAAATTTAATCTTCACATTACTTGGGAAATTTATATTTTACTTCCTTCAATTTCATGTCTCAAGTCCTTTCTTTTCGTTCACTAATATAATAGTGATTTCTGATTAATCCACCATTCTTCAAGCACTTACAATAAAGTGGTCCATTTGCATTCTCTTTCATACAGCATGTTCATAGTTAAACCTTTTGCATTGTTCAATGTTTTCGGTTCTAGCTAAACGAATATATTCAGGCATGCATTCGGTTCAAGCACTTTTGTCCAAGCAACAAAGAAATCGGTAGGACTATGTAGGTACTGTGTGTATAAGGAAAATGTAAAGGGACCCTTTTGTATTTTTCATCAGTACTCCGAAGTTCGTAAAATCTCGCTGACTTCAAACAGAATGTATAGGTATTCGGGTGGGGTACTATGGCAGAAAATTGAATCCGGTTTATGCTTTATACAGGATGGGAAATTAACTGCATCATGAAAATTCCCCGCTTTGAAAAGAGCTGCTTGCATTTTATATCATTTTTTAACATCACTCCTTTTAGAATAATTTACATGAGAAAACTTTGGAATCGTTTTCTTTTTAGACTAAAAAAATAAAATGCTAATCAAGAAGTTGTTCTGATGATCAAAAATATTAGTAAATTGAGTCAATTCTTATAAATGGTTTTAAGTGAATAAAACATGTAGATAAATACAACGTACCATGCTATATACCCTTTCTTAAAATTCGAACACAATCAATGCATTTTAAACATTCTTGAAACAGACGTATGTTAAGGTTTACTCACACAATGAGCGTTGTGACACTTTGAGTTACTCAAAGAAATATACTAAATTGAGAGGACCAAATTTTAAAAGAGGTTGCATTTGCATGCAGGTCAGAGGGTGTGAAGCAAAAATCGAAGAAAACTATTCAGTGCTATGCTGACATCGTGGAAGACAAGGGTTGAAACGCAACTCCCTGACTCCCTGTATGTTCACCGTACAGATCCCCGAATGGAATCTTTTGTCAAGCTGAAGGATGAGATGGGGATTGGGGAAATAAGGTACATTTAGACGACAAAAGCTATTAATGAAATGAAAATGGACTTTGACGTATTGAATCCATTCCATCGAATTAAATCGCTCTTCTCACGATTCCCAAAAGCCAAGAGATATCCTGTAATAACTTTCATTGGATTTCGATTCATTAGATCGACATTGTTTCGGTACATTTTTTTGTTTTTTCATCTCGCTGTTAAATCGTTCTCGTATTGCGATCAAACTGACAAGAATAAAACTAACATTTGATTTTTCGCAGGCAAATCGTTGCGTGATTTTTGTTCGGGAAAATAATAAAGCTTTCCCTCTTTTATTCTGGCCATATTTCTGACATTGGATGCTACATCAATGAAAAATAAAAACTAATATTTTTGTAAATTCCGTTTTTTTAACGTTACAACCATTATTAACCATCTATACGTTGGTGAAATTATTATTTTTTTCTTCAGTATATATTTTTTACTTTCTATCACTTTTTTATTTCTTTCGATCTGATGTATACTTTACACCATCAGTCACAGTCAGTTAATCGAATAATATAAACTTCCAAATAAATGCTGCATTTTAATTTTTTTCATGCAAATATCGTTCATATCTTATTTCTTAAAAATATATTTATTTTTTAACATTTCTATCAAAAGATAAATCCGATAGACTAAAGTGAATAAGGTGGCAAATGAAAAACAGTTTATTTCATTAAATTTGTCTCGTCGTTTTAGTATTTTTCTACAGATATATTTTGAACTCAGTATTTAATTTCCATAGAAAAATTTCGGCTAGTGTGTACCGTGTGTATCAGCGAGTACTTGAAAAATCGTCAAATATGACTACATATAAATGCTGATAATTGAACAATAAAAGTGATAAACAAACGATTTAAGAAACTGAGTAATTTAGTAAAACGCTCTTTTAACATTTACACTACATTTACGGAAATCAGAAAAAAGACATTTTACAAACTTCGGTCTTTTGACAGAAACACTCACTAAGTGCTTTTTTATTTTGTTTAGGAAACAAAGAGTCATTTATACATTTAGCATAAACAGTAATTATTCATATGTTCTAGACCAATAAAGCTCCATTAAGTTAAGTTGTTGATTTTGTATGTATACCTCCACAATAATTACTATAATACGAATTAAGGATGCAAACGACATACCATTGCAGTAAACATGTACTGGGACATGAGGGAGAAATCTTATCACCTTGACTAATTAATGCACAGCAAAAAAACTAAAAGATGGAAAACATAACAGATTTAATGGATAACACATCACCAATCCCATGTCCCAGTACATGTTTACTGCAATGGTATGTCATTGAACATTAAAAGATGGAAGACATAACAGATTTAATAGATAACACATCACCAATCCCATGTAACAGTACATATTTACTGCAATGGTAATTTACCACAGACATTATAGCCTTGTATGGAAGTTGAAATTTGTATTCTTTAAAAATCTAAAAAATAAAAGTAAAAATTAAAAAAAAAAATGACGAAGAAATATAAAAATAAATAAACATAAGGAATTAAAAAATGTTATGAAATAAGTAAAGACATTTAGTAGTAGTACAGTTTTCGCATGATTATACTTAAAACAATAAAATAAAGTAAAACATAAACTAAGATGATAGAATTATTTCACAAAATAAAAAAATAAAGTTAACAGTTTAGTTAGCTGCATTTTTTTCAAGTAACAGTTGAAAATGTGTACATCTCTAGAGGCATTGTAAGTTTTACAGATACGTCCTATCAAAGAGTGTAGTGCATAATTTGTTCTAAATAAATCGTTCGATCTGGTGTTGTTTTCAGGGCAACAAAATGCATTCTTTTCTAACAGATATGATGAATCAACAAGATTGTTCACGATTTTGTATAAGAATAGGGCATCAGAAATTTTTCTGCGTTTATATAAAGTTGTAGGGTCATACCGATGATCACTAAAGCGATACGATAAGTATTTAATAAATTTTTATTGGATATTTTCAAAAGATCAGATGTATGTTTGATATTGTGGATTCCAAATGACTGAGGCAAACTCAAGTTGCGACCTTACATATGACATATTTAGCAGAATTAGTGTGTGTGCTACAGTGAAAGGCTTTGTAATGCGTGTAATAAAGCCCAATTGCTTATAAGTTTTTTTTCTAAAATGCTTTCTAAGTTTGTTCAATTTAATTATTAAAATATAATGCTGATAAATTGATGATATTTTTATTTATTTATAAATTCACGCACAGCTTTACATGTTATTTTCTTATTTTTTTTATAAATAACATCTAAATAAACACAACAAAATAAAAAAAACAACATCAAATAGAAGATATAATAAAACACAACCTCTTAAACAAATCAATGTCACTATGAAATAAAGTAGAAACTAGACGCCATGCAAGATGGAAAAATATAATATGGGAAAAATTACAAAATTTTGGTAAGATAAACAGAGCTACGTAGTTTCTATAGTTAAATTATATTATATTTGACATTCTTCATTCCGAAATAAATTGGGTAATGACTTGTTTATATTTGGTGAATGATGTGTTGAATATATGAACAACATCTTTATAATCACTACCCAAATTTTTGTATACGCCGAACGGGGGTATAGAATTGAGATTCTGTATTGGAGTTATCACAATAGAACGGTAGATAATGCCTCGATGATGGTTTGCGAGGTATATGTAATGAAATCAAGTATAATAGTTCAGGGCTGTCAATTATTGAATTTATGATTTTATCTAAACATTTTAGTTCATTTACTATTCTACGTTCAGAAAATTTTAATAAATTGAGTTGACATAGTAGGTAATATATAGTTAACGCATTCCCTTGTAATACCCATTCTGAAATTAATAAATCTTAAGATTTTTTGAATTCCTTCTATCGTGAGTGAATGACTAGCGTAACTAGGTGCCCACACTGTCGAGTTGTACTCAATTTGACTCCTAACAAATGACATAAACAAATTTATATAATTTTGAATATTTTTAAATAGGCTGCAAATTCTTATAACAAAACCCAACATTTTCAAAGCTTTATTTGATGTAATTTCAATATGGTTTATAAAATTCAGTTTTTGGTCAAAGTTTACACCTAAATCATTCACCTCGGTTACAGCAGTTAGAACTACATCATTGATGGAGTAATCATAAATAATTGGATTTTTTATTCTATGAAATCTCATACCTAATTATACATTTGTTTACATTTAGTTGTAGATAGTTCTCTTGGCACCAAACAAATAATTTAAACAAGTTATTTGACAATGTTTGACAGTCATTAATATTTCTTATAGTTTTTTATATTTTCACATCGTTCGCACACATTGAAACTTTGACATAGTTGAATATAGTGAGCACATCGTTCAGAAATATCAAAAAAAAAATTGGTCCCAAATGTGACCCTTAGGGGACACCGCTGGTAGCAGTAAATTTATAAGAAAGAAAGCCATCAATTTTAACGGCCAATAGCCTGTTACTTAAATAACTTTTAAACCACATGTATAAATACCTTGTTTTTCCTAATTTATGAAGCATTTTTAACAAAAGATCGTGATTAACTTTTTTGAATGCTTTGCTGAAATCAGTATAAACTGAATCAACTTGTAACTTCTTAGACATGGATTCGGATATATAGTTTTGGTAAATTAAAAGATTGGACAAAGTAGATTTTCCTGAAGTGAAACCATGTTCGTTAGGTGAAATTACTGGTTTGATACAGTGAATGATTTTATTTAAAAGAAGTTTCTCAAACAATTTTGGAATAGTTGATAAAAGGGAGATCGGTCTATAATTGCTCACCTCATTTTTATCTCCTTTTTTAAATTTCGGAGTGAGGAAGCTGTATTTCCATTTTTCAGGAAAGTGTCCTGTTTGTTATTACTGCTTGAAAATAAAATGTGGTGGATATGCAAGAGTACTGGCGCAATTATTTAAGAAAACAGGTGGTATATTATCAATACCTCCGCTCTTGCTTTGATCCAATTGTTTTAGCTGAGTCAGTACATAGTTATATTTAATTATTAAATTAGTTAAATCCGAGAAAAAAACTAGGCGAGTAACGTTTACTATTATTGAGTCACGGACATAAACACTTTTGAAGAAGTCGGCAAATAGGTGAGCTACAGTTTGGGAGTCGTTGGTTCTTTTACTTTCACAACACATATTAGAGGGTATGATAACGTCATCATTTTTCATGGACTTTGCGTAATTACAAAATTGTTTTATGTTTCCATTAATTAACATTTCTACGTTATTTATATAATTGTTGTAACAAATTTCTGACATATTTTTGTTCTTATTTTACTGAACTCAATATAATCTGGTAGGGATCTCACTTCTTTATTTTTTATGTAAAACTTTTTTTTAGCTATTAATTGAATTAATTTCTTTTTAAACCATATGATGGTCTTTTTCCTTTGAAATTCATCAGTTGAAATAGATCGACAACTTACCCTTCTAACTATCTGATTGCCACAAAATGAGGACTAATTTAATGTAAGAAAAAATCATATTTTCAATTCTTTGTAACAATTTCTTCTCTTTATGGTATCTGACAATCTCAGAAGATTTGATCTTTATTTATTCACAATGTTTCATTAAAGTTGTGGAATTTAATCTAGGGTTCGGTTATTCCACACAACTAACATTCTGGACACCTTTGTGAGAAGGATTACGAGCGGAGTCATCTTGTCACGGGCGTGAGCAGGATCGGGACACGCGATTATATTGCACGGTACGGCGTAATGAAGGGAGAAACGGTTAACTCACCGCTCACCGAGGTTTGGGTGTTGGGGGCTAGGCGGATTGCTATGTAATATTAGCGCACTCCCATTAACATTCGTACTAACATATCTTCCTTTCAAACCATCTTCAGTAATTTTCTTCTTCTTTTTGACCACTTAGTCCGAAACCTTAACATCATTAAATTTGAACCTTGTCGTCACCATGACTTGTTCAAGATACAACACGGTAAAACAGATGTTCTAGCACATTATTACATGAAAAGAGGAAAAATGATTTTAAATAAAATTTCTGAAACAGTAAATTTCTTTTAAAATAAACTTAAGACTTAAATAAAATGAACAACTTTGTATACGATTTAATCAAAAAAATCGACATGTTTTGAAACCAATAAAACGTGAAACCTGACAAAGCAACCATTAGTTTTGAAACGTGTAGATTATTTAAATGAAATAGTGGTTTGTAAAAATAAATGTTTTTTCTTCGAAATATAATGACGTCACAAAATAAATTTGCAATTATTGTATTCCTATTTTCTCAAATGCTAAGATTTTTAATGTAACAAATCTTGTACTGTAAATGGATGATTAATCTGTTTTACAGTAATTTTAATTTAAAAAAATTGTGTATTTTAATGTAAAATCACAATGGGAAAAAATAATTTGCAATAGTAATTGCGTCATTTAATTGAAAATCGTGTAATTAAATGAATTTAGCAACATAAATAAATAAATTTCGTTGATGGTTTTCTCTTATTGTTTTATAGTGCTTTCATACAAACGAAGTATTGAATTTCATAAGTATAAATTTAAACTTTAGGATTATTGTTATATTTGACCTTGGAGTAATAATAATGTATGTACCTACTTCAAGTGTTTGACTGTTTCTAAGGCAGAATGGTTCACTGTCTCTTGTCGCCTTCTTCTCTTAATCACCATCCTTCAAAAGCGCCATCTAAAATAATATCTTTGAAAGTTTTTGTACAAAATAAAATTGTATCAAATCATCAATCAATGCTTTTCAATTTGACCGGACATTAGACAATGTCAGTATGGGGATAATAAAGATTTACCACCCTTTCAGTAGATTTCATCACCAGAAGTAAAAGCATTCAAATAATGAACTAAAATATCAGTTCAATACAAATGCATTGCACTTAACAAGCAAAGCGTTTAAATTAATAAAAATGATTGTGCTAAAAAAATTTACGAAATTAAAATTGTGATTTTCCAAGATAAAACTTTTTGTAAGTTAATCTGCTTTACGCAATCTGTGACAGTTTGTCCATTTGTCTATATTATAGAAGTAGCAGCCGCATTCGTTGAGCGATGCGCAGCAGACTGCGATAACAGGGCGTCGCGACGCGCCCGTGCCCACTCCATTTTCTACACTCCGCTTGTAGGCACTTGTCTCTGCATGCCGAGTGTGAAGTGTAGAGTGTGAGGGAAGCGTACGTTAACTCTATCTTTTCACTGCGTAGATGAATTGTGGGTGGTACACGGTGATGCACTTCTAATAAAACCATTAAAAATGCTCAGTTGAATATTTTGTTTGAATAATTAAAATTAGCGATGAAGAACCTTGGTATAATATAATATTTGATTTGATTTTAATTTCGATGTCTGTTTTTTCTAGAATTCAAAATTTCTGTGTATTTTTACGGGTCTGGGGCCTGTGTTTTAAATCTCATATGCTATGTTAGCTTATGTGTTTGGTACGCCTCTATTGAAGTATAAAGCTGAACTAATTAAAGATTTTAGCAGTGTAAATTTTAACGAAGCCGCTGCATAACAGGTTATCGTTTTTTTCTTAATTTATTTCATTATCTTTCTACTATTGTTAATTATTTTGTATTGTTTAGTATATAATCTTTTTTGAAACTACGACTGTCAATAATTATCAGGTATGTAAATTGCAGTTGTCTCGTTAATTCTAAATAAATAAATTATTTAATCTTATATTTTCAGTGCATTATTCTCATAAAAAAATTAAGCATGCGTTTTTAAAATTTTTGGTTTTTTAAGAATCAGCCTAGTTGCATTTAGAGCAGTTTATCAAGGATTGATTCTCGGCTATGGCAATTTTCACATTTAAAAAAAATCCTTTTAAATTACATTTACTGAATTCTTAGTTTTAAATTTATTTTACATCTTTATTGCCAAGAAAAAAATAAAATGTGTACTTTTAAATTAAAATATTCGTTCACAGTGAATTATTGATTTGAAACCCAGAAAAGAAAACCTTTTTTTTAAATATAAATAGTATGGGTTTTATTTTGTATCTTATGATAATAAAGGAGTTATAGTTTCTGAAATATTTGGTATTTATTTATTAGAATATAAATTTAAAAAAGTAAAAATAAGAAACAATAATGTATGCAAATAAAAAATACTAAGGACGGGTTGTTTCGGAGAATTTGAACAATTATTATTTCAGTTCTGTCAAGCAACTAGCCTATGATGATATAATATCATAACTTGAATAGGAATTTCACAGAACTCGCAAATTAACGTTGAAATTTGATGAATTGTTCAAATTTTCCGAAACAACCGGTCCTAAGTACTGGTGTGACTCACAGACCCTACCAGGCATAACTAGCGGTATAATTTCATCAGGCGTGCGGAGGTTAATAAATCTCTAACGACAGTCCCTACCTCAACCCGCCTTAAGTGGCGATATAGTTTCCCTGTCTTTTCACTGGGAATCAATGGAGGCCCTTGTGAAGTTTTAAAAAATAGATTTTTAATTATCAACGCCCAGATAGTTTTTTTTATATTTTACATGATTTAGTGTGTGATAAAGAGAGCAATTAAAAGTATTTTTTATTTTTTGGAAGACAAAAAATGTAATAATGGACATAATGAATGATACTGTGATGTAGGTAGTGGAATAAAAAATATAAACAGATGTATTTGTTTAAAAACACTTAATTTAAAATATTCGTCAATTCGTAAATTTTTCTTTTTTCTTATATTACGCACGTCTGTCTATATGGAAAAAAGTTGTTTTTGTTTATTTTGGTTGTTGTTATTTAAACATTTAAAAACCTATTTTTTCTCTGTAGTATGCAGTAAAATTTCTGTTGTCAATTTAGTATGCAGCAAATCTTGTAAAATAATATATGATGCTAAAGGCCAAGAGGCGTTTATAATTTATAAGTAAATAATCAGGAGAACATTATATTGTCTAATCTTGTTTCTTAATTATAATTATAGCGAAAAATTAATTATGTTTAAGGATACGTGAGCAATTTCAAAATTAGTTTTGGGACAATTTTACCTAATTTTTAAACAAGTTACTGTATACTCTCTCCGTGGCAACTCCAATCTAATTCCAATGAAGCTCAGCAACTTATCGTGATTTAGTGTGCAAAAGAGAAAAGACTATACGTTACTTGTTTTAAACAGTTTAAAGATTCCAAAAAATGTATATTATTTAGTTTGGAAAATTTTCGAGACGCTCGAAATGAATTGGAATTTTTACTTCAGTCTATATTTTATCGTCATTTTTTTTAAGTTTCACTGTAAGCAGATGGTAGCAGGCTTGAAACACTCGAATACCCTTGTGCCGCGAAGCGGGGGTAAAATTAACTCCTGACACGTTTAACGACACCCGAGGTGACAATCTTAAGCAGGTGGGAGGTGATAAATAAAGTTGCAGGTAAATAAAATTATTCATTACGGTCTTTATCCAGCCGGGCTCTGCCCTCCTGGGCGACTCCCCGCACTCCGAGTGGGTAATCCAACCAACCCACTCTGGAAGGGACGATAAGCCTCTCCATCGTGATTTATTCAAACAGCAGAGGCCTAGAAACATTTATCAAGAGCAGCTCTGCTCGAAACCTTTTTACTTGCTGAAAGCTAGCCACAAGTTTGACGATTTACTATATAAAGCCCATACCCGTTAAAAATACTAGATATTATGTTATTAAATCTAGTTAGTTAGTTTCTAGAAATTAGTAATTTTGATTATTACTTGTTTGTGGGTTCGCATCAGCTCGTTTCGTTACTGTTCAGTTATGTGAAATCTACGATGGTAGTTTTGGAGATGCGTTCCTACAAAAGTTTGTATAATTTTGGATCCAGGTAGAAATTTAAAACCCACTTGTTTCGCCAGAAATGTTTATTGCAGAAGAGGAAGAAAATTATAAATCAACCTATTTATTGACTTTTAGCAGGGGAGCATTTATGGCGACATCTATTGAAAAAACTATCAACTTATTTATTAACTTCAGTCCGTTGGAAAGGCAGAGACATCTATGCAAAGCCAACAAACTCCAATTTCTAACATAAACTCCCCCCGAAAAAAGGATTGGAGGTCATTTTTTCTGAAACAAACCCCAAAACATAAGAATAAAAATTAAGCAGCTAAATATCTACATATATGCCAAAATTAATTTGGAAGAAACAAAAATAGTAATTATTTACTATTACTGTTAATACAAAAAAAATTGATTAACAATAAATATTTGAAATAATAGGTAACCTATTTCTAAGCATAAGTTTAAACATAAGACTACTCTAAAAACGAAATGACAATTTCAAACTAACTAAAATTATACAAATTAATTATGAGATTAAAATTATTACTTTCGTTCAAATCAAATTCATGCAATTCACTAAGCTATTCTATACTATAATTTAACAACTAAGATAATTCCAATAACCTTGTTCTAACAGAAATCATAACAATAATCAAATATAAAACAAATAATATAGACAACACAACATGGAGCGCTGGTTTCCTGGTCATCCTTCTTAAGGGTTTGTGTTTTTCTATAGTTCATTACCACATTTATAATTAGTTTCTTCAGATGTATTTGTGTAGTTTGAAATTACATATAGCCAGCAGGCTATCTCGGTTTATAAGCGTTCATTTTTAAAGTGTTTTTTTTTTTCTTGGTATATACGGATCTACAATCCTTTTTTTATTTTGTACATTTTTTATCAAACTCGCAAGTTTTATTGTTATCCACTTTTTTATGCACTGTTTTTACCTTTTATTTATTATTATTTCTTCCTTATCTTCTTTTAATTTATTATTATTATTTTTTATTTTTATTTATGATAATACACAAAAATTTTATATTGTTTTTATCACGAAACTTTTTATATTGTTTTGCACAAAACCCTTTTTTATTTTGCGCTTACTCAGCGTCTGGTCCGTTGGGTGGGGGTGTCGACATTTTCAACTCCTCGTTGTCATCTATTGGCAACAGACAGATCTTTGATATGGCCCTCTGGATGATGCCTTTCGACGTGATGATGGTCGCCACGCGAACTCTTCCATCAGCGCCAGGATGAACGGCGCTCACACGTCCCAGCCTCCAGTAGCAAGAAGGGACGTTGTCCTCCTTTATTACGACCATGTCGCCAGACCGCATCTGCCTTTGATTCCTATTGGTCCATTTGCTTCTGGTTTGAAGTTCTGCTAAGTACTCCTTCCGCCACCTCGACCAGAAAAATTGTACAATCTGGATTAGTTTTTGGTAATTGTTTAATCGATTGAATGTGATATGTTCCAAATTTTGTTCTGGAATCGCCGCCAAACTAGTTCCTATTAGAAAGTGACCGGGAGTCAAGGGATTAAGGTCATAAGGATCATTTGATAAGGGAGACAGTGGCCTGGAGTTTAAGCAAGATTCAATTTGACACAACACCGTATTAATCTCTTCATAAGTTAATGAAGCGATACTGGTTATTCTTTTTAAGTGATGCTTAACTGACTTTATCCCAGCCTCCCAGAGCCCCCCAAAGTTCGGCGCACGAGCTGGTATAAATTGCCATTGTATTCCTAATGTGGATAAATAATTATCAATTTTATCATTAGACATATTTAAAAAATTATAAATTTCTCTTAGTTCATTATTAGCCGCTTTAAAATTGGTTGCATTGTCCGAGAACATTTTGCTTGGTCTACCACGACGCGAGATAAACCGTTTCAACGAGTTTAAAAAACTCTCTGCGCTCAAGGACAGCACAGCTTCTAAGTGCACGGCTTTAGTGACCATGCATACGAATAAGCAAATATATGATTTAACGCTATGTGATTTTCTGTGAATACCCGACTTTATTAATATTGGTCCACAGTAGTCCACTCCTGTTATCTGAAATGGCCTACATTCAGTTATTCTTTCAGCTGGCAGGTCGGCCATCAACTGCTGTTCGGATTTGGGATTACATCTATAACAAATTATACATTTTTTTATTATTTTTTTTACAATATTCCTTCCCTTAATCGGCCAAAATTTCATTCTAATCAACGCCAATAATGACTGCGTTCCCGAGTGTAAGTTCAAGTAATGATAGTGTTTTACAATTAACTCTGTTAATTTATGATGCGAAGGTAACAAAATTGGGTGCTGCTGGCCTTCGGTTACCATTTTACCTTTGGAGAGCCTTCCCCCCACACGAATTAGATCCCTTTCAATAAAAGGATCTAATGACTTTAGTGCACTATTCCTAGGTATATTACCTCCATTATTTAAAACTCGAATTTCGTCTCTGAAACAGTATGATTGCGCCCGAGATATTAATTTGTTTACTGAATTTTCCAACTCACTAACTGTCAATTTACTATAGCGGCGCTGCGAAGGGTTTCTACAATTAAAAATAAATCTATTAAGGTATGCTGTTACTCTCTGTAATTTGGAAAAATTGGAATATCTATCAAAAATGTCCCAGTCCTGTTTTACAGCAGACAACAGTGCCGAGCTTGTTTTGATCTCTGGTGGATCAATACAAAATGAGTTGGAATTTGGCCAGCACGCTGAATCCAACGTCAGCCAATCTGGACCATGCCACCAAATGCTGGAAATTAATAACTGTGAAACGCCGATTCCTCTGGAAAGCACGTCTGCTGCATTGTCTTCTGACCGTACATGGTTCCATTGCTCCGGCTGACTGGTTTCCTGGATTTCCGCCACTCTATTAGCAACGAAAGTGTTCCATCTTACCGGCTGATCCCTGATCCAGCACAGTACTATTTGGGAATCACACCAGTATGTAGTAGGTATATCCGGAGTACATAGAGCATCTTTAATGTAATTCACTAGTCTTGTCAGTAATACGGCTCCACATAATTCTAACTTGGGTAGAGAAACACTTTTCAAAGGCGCTACCCGTGATTTGGACATTATCAAATTGGAGTACTTCTTACCCAATTTGTCAGTAGACACCATATAAACACAGGACGAATATGCCTTTTCTGAGGCGTCACAAAATCCATGTAGCTGTAAATTTACATGATCTTGACATATTATCTTTCTACCTATTCTTAAATTATTTAATTGAGGCAGTTCATTCACATATGCTTCCCATGTCTTCAACATATCATATGGAATAGGCTCATCCCATTGAAGCTTTGCCTGCCACAATTTTTGCATCAATAATTTAGCAATAACAGTAACAGGACCTATTAATCCTAACGGGTCAAATATGGACGCAATGCATGACAGTATTTGTCGTTTGCTATTAATTGGATTTTTTAATAACTTCACTGTGTATAGGAAATTATCCTGCTGATTGTTCCAAGACAGGCCTAATATTTTGTTGTCATTTGAATCTGTACTAATAATCATATCTGACATGTTTTCTTCCTTCGAACATAACGAGGGCAAATTCGACCGCCATTTCCTTAAGTTCATCCCAGCGGATGCCATGATGGATATTAGTTGTTCTTTAATTATTAAACAGTTTTCTTCAGTTTCATCTCCAGTAATTAAATCATCCACATAAAAATTATTCTTTATAATCTGACTGACCTTGTGGTTTGATGATATATTTTCATTTCCCAGCTGCTGGAGGCATCTAGTTGCTAAAAATGATGACGGCCCCAGACCGTAGGTAACGGTGTTAAGTCGATAATGCTGAATTTCCTCCTCCGGGAAATTTTTCCATACTATTCGCTGTAGATCTCTGTCTTCGGGTCGCACCAATACTTGCCTGTACATTTTCTCAATGTCGGCTGTTATCGCGTACTGGTGTTTTCTGAAACATATCAATTGTGCGGCTAAATCTTTCTGTAAAACAGGTCCTATCATGAGAGCATCGTTTAACGATATACCATTGGATGATTTTGCTGAACCGTCAAATACCACTCGAGTCTTAGTGGTAGTGCTCGATTCTTTCAATACTGCATGATGTGGCAAATAAAAATAACAATCTTCATTAGAAGGTGCTTCGCACTGGGTCATGTGACCCAAGTCTATATATTCCTGCATGAATTCTTTATATTTTTTCATCAGGTCAGGATTTGAAGAAAATTTCCTTTGCAAATTGCAAAGTCTTTTTTCCGCCATGGGCAGCGTTTCTCCCAACTGTTTAACACAGGGGCGCTGTGGTAAGCTTACCATGAAACGACCATTGTCATTCCTTTTATAAGTGTCCTTGAAAATCTCCTCGCACGCTCGCTCCTCATGGCTCCGGTGCTTCACCGGTTGGAATTCTTCTAATTTCCAGAAGTTTTCAATCTGTTTATGGATTATATTTAATGATAGTTGACAAGATTTTACTGGCCTTTTTATTTTTGTTGTGACGATGGGTCCTGACACCAGCCATCCGAATTCAGTTCTCTGTAATATGGGTCCTGAGTCTCCATTTCGAAGTTGATCTTGCTTCATAATTTCCCAAAAGATTTCCGCTCCGAGTAGCATATCTATGGAGCTTGTTTCATAGAAGGCAGGATCCGCTAACTGAAGACCATCAGGTATGTTGGCATCCTTTTTCTGTAAAGAAATTTGCGGCAGATGACTTGTTACTTCTTTCAAAACGAGACATTCTATGTCTCTTTCATACGGTGAATAGTTCGAGAAAATTCTTAAATTTATGCTATTTTTAATATTCAATATTTTGTTTTGGATTCCGGTAATCGGTATGTTTGCCCTTTTGGGTTTTAATTGCAACCTTGTTGCAAATTCTTCTGTTATAAAATTGGACTGAGAACCACTATCCAATAAAACTCTAGCCTTAATCAAATTTCCGTTATTATTCAACACTTTAATAACGGCGGTAGATAACAAAACAAAACTATTAGATATTTTCGTAGAGTGATTTGTAACTAAAGGTTCATTATTTGATGTTGATGGTGAATCCTTATCCTGAGACTTCGAATTATCTGTTTCCTTTTTTAAATGCAACAAAGTATTGTGCGAGTTATTTTCGCATATACGACAATTGTATTTACTTTTACATTCTTTTAGCTTATGACCCAAGCACAAACATTTCAAACACGCATTTACTTGACGTATCTTTATAATTCTATCCTTAGTATTTAATATTAAAAAATTTTTACAATTATAAACCTTATGATCGCCTTTGCAAATAATACATTTTGTCATTTGAGGCGTTAAAGAAATCATAGCTTCTTTTCGGTATTTGAAAGGAAAAGTTTTATTTTGATTAAATTTTCCTTCAGTAATCCCAGCAAATTCTAAAATCTGAACTCGATCTGATAAATATTTTATAAACTCTTTATATGTGGGTAGATTCTCTTTTGTGGCAAATACTTCCCAATGATGTCGAGTTTCACTATCTAGTTTTCGCGACAATAAATATATTAACATGATATCCCAATTTTCGGTGGGTATATTTAACTTATTTAACGATTTTAAATGTAATTCGGATTCATCGATAAGATTCCTTAATGCTACGGAATTTTCAAATTTTATTTCAGGCAATTTAAATAATGCTTCAACGTGCTTATGTATAATAATTTTTATATTTTGATAGCGAGAAGTTAACATCTCCCATGCAGTATGATAGTTCTCCTGGTTATTTGGAAGTGAGGTTAATAATTTAGCTGCGTCACCTTCAAGGCATGATCGCAGATAATACAATTTTTGAATAACTTCTAAAGATGGATTATTATCAACTAAAGCAACAAAAGTATCCCGAAAATTCAACCATTTTTCGTAACTCCCATTAAATTTTGGCAACTCAAGTATAGGCAAACGTATGTTATGTGATGTTGTATTCTGAACTTTATTTAACAATTTATCTTTAGCCTTAGCAACAAGATTATAATATAAATTTTCAAATGCTTGCCTTTCTGTTTTGGTTAATTCTTCCGGCGAAATTGCTTCTATGTTATCTTGTAATGAGTCGAAAGTGTCTAAAATTGGTTCAAGTTTCTTCAATCTGACTTCAATTTCAGATTGCGACAAATTATCACCGTTTATATATTCATTGAACCTAGTTAATTTCGCCTTGCAAATTCCACGCTGGTTAATCAAAGTTTTGAGATCCATTTTTAAATATCAAGAAAGGAGGTATTCACAGAACGTATTGTCAAAATGATAATCACTTGTAATCAATCACTACACGTGCACTGTCCTTGATCACAGAACTTTACTAACTAACCGATAAACAATGAATTTTATCTGAATTTTATAAATGCAACAGCTCGATGGCTGTCAAAAAGAAAACAATTTGACACTATTGTTATTCTCTCCACAATCTCCACCGCGCATGCGTCAGCTTGCTTCGCGGCTGGGTTGGTGTTTTTACCGACTCGCGGTAACTTTCGAAATTTAAACTAACGGATTTTCAAATATAACCGCTCGTAATAAATCTTTTAAGAAATTTAAAATACTTGCTTTGTATTCTAACTTCTTTTTATATTGTTGTAACAATTATTATTGCTTACTACAATTTCGATGATGGGTATGAAATCAATTCAAACAACACCTGGTAACAATCAGCCCGATTCAATTTTAAAACAAACAAAGAAATACGGCTGTGTAATAAATCATGCTCTCCTGCCTGGGAAAATAAGGTAGGTATATGGGATATGGTCACTTGCCCGTTTTTCTGAAGATCCCCTCTGATGTTGGATGTTGAAGATGTTTGCTGGTTCTTTTATCATCCGCGATTCAATCGATAATACGGATGCGGCACGAAGGTCCAATGTATAATTTTGGATCCAGGTAGAAATTTAAAACCCACTTGTTTCGCCAGAAATGTTTATTGCAGAAGAGGAAGAAAATTATAAATCAACCTATTTATTGACTTTTAGCAGGGGAGCATTTATGGCGACATCTATTGAAAAAACTATCAACTTATTTATTAACTTCAGTCCGTTGGAAAGGCAGAGACATCTATGCAAAGCCAACAAACTCCAATTTCTAACAAGTTAATCTATTTATACTTTAAAATTTCATATTTTATATGAACTCCGCATAACAGTCCCAACTACTCAGTCAGTGGGGCTGTCACATCCCCAATTGGAGCATGTAGTAAGGCTGAATGAAATAAATAGAAGAAGGACATGAGGAAGAGCACCCCGCTTTCCGCATCCCTCTCTGCGCACAGTACATGACGTGTAGTACCTAAATACATGCAAGGGATGCATTAATTTGTAAAAAAGGAGTTCAGTGTACATTTATCATACATTTTTTTACTTTCTCATTGCACTTTACTTACTCATATATTACATATATTACTAATTACTGATAAATAACTACAATAATGTTCTGTACTCTCCTGTTCCAACCACAATCTAACGCTTCCACAGAAGAAGGGTATTTGAATTTCATAGAATACTAAAACATAATGTTAATCTTATTTTATATAAATTACCTATTTCTTCAAATTTAAAAAAATAAAGGTATAAAGATGAAATTACAGATCTGTTAGATTTATCTATGGACGAAATTACACATATGTGGAATAATAGCTACTTAAATTACGCCTACTGGGATTACAAGTGGTAATTTATTTTTATTTTTAAATAGGTTGAAATTTTAGAATAAATCTCATATTGGAAAAAAGATATGTTTGGTTTATTTAACATGTGTGACTCCAACAGGTGAATTTTTAATTAGGTTAATTCGCTTAAAGCGTAATTTAGTTAGACAAATGAATATTCAAATGGTATTGACATATTTTTAACGTGACTAATTCGATATTTTAAAATATACCTATACAATTTTACAGAGACTTACTTTTTTTATCAAATAATTGTAAAACATTGTAATTTTAACTAATAACTAAAATTTTAACTATTGCAGGTAACCAGTTTTTTTAAAGCTAAAACATTTTATGCTATGTAAAATTCCTATGGCGTACAAAGTACTTTCTCTTATATTCATTCATATCCCAAAATCATATACGTATTAATATCCTTAAATGTTCTGTTTGCATAGCGGAAGAGCGGGAAAGAGGTCAACTTATTGAACAATAAAGTCAGAAACCTTTCGCTTTCATATTTTGCTACATCGTAAATAACTAAATGTCTAAATATGTAAATAACTAAGTATTTGTAACAATTTTTTTTTTTTTTTTTAATTTTCTTTATTCATAAAAATATATTGGGATACAGGTTTTTTACATGCTTTTCGACTACCACACTAGACACATGTCCGTATTATGGTAGTCGAAATTTGTGTATAATTAATTATATACATGTAATACATGATTCATTCAGTAGTAAAATAGGTATAGGTTAAATAGGTTTAACTGAAAATAAGAAAGCGATGAAAATAAAAGATAAATTAAATAATTATTTTAAAAAGAAATTTTAAACAGAATTGAAATGAAAAAAAAAGAATAATAAAGCAAATGAACTTATTTAATGATGTCAGGTATTCTTTAAAATAATTCTGTCCCTTCATAAATAACCAATACTGAATATATAATATTATGTACATGATCACATACAGGAAGGGAATTGGTGTAGGTGAATCTTGTAAACATAAAGATAAAAATAAAAATAAGGTAGGATACAAATAAAAATAATAGATAATGTTAGGGATAATAGAAAATAAAAATAAAAATAATCGCATCAGCCTAATATAAAGTTTTTGTTGAAAGTTAAATTATTATAAGCAATAATTATTGGCCTGAAATATCAATACAAATTGAAAATATATCACGAGTAAAAATAAATGCCGCTGACGGGAATTGAACCCGCACCTCCAGATGTCCGGTCAGGTGCTCTGGACCACTGAGCTACGTCGGCTTATTTCCAAGACACCAAATAATTGTATATGTACTAGTACCTTAATCAACAATTACTGCTTATTATATTTTTCCACCTGCAAACAACTAACTTTACGTTTGTAGGAATGGCTTTGTTAGTGCTAAATTTCCCACTAGTATATCTACATTGTAAAGTTGGTTGTTTACAGGTGAAAAAATATAATAAGCAGAAATTGTTGATTGAAGTACTAGTGCATATTGAATTATTTGGCGTGTTAGAAATATGCCGACCTAGCTCAGTGGTCCAGAGCACGTGACCGGACATCAGAAGGTGCGGGTACAATTTTTTTCGGCGGCATTTATTTTTACTAATGATATATTTTCAATTTGTATTGATATTTCAGGCGACTAATTATTACTTTTAATAATTTGTTATCCTTTGTGCTATGCAAAAAAAAAATTGTCTAAACATTAGTTCATAATTAAAAAAATAATAAGTATTTGTAAGTTTTTAAGATCATTTAAAAAAATCTCCTTTTTTTAAATAAATATCGACTCCACTTTTGTCAATAATATTATAAAAAATTTAATATCAATGGTAATGGAGGGAACAATAGCGAAAGTAAAATCATGTAATGTCCAAAGTTTTAAGTATAGTGTCCTCAGCGCGCAAGTCGTAACTTCTCCAAGCGTGAACTTTCTAATAAAAGTGTGTATGTATATCTAAAGTGACGGGTTGGATAAGTATGTTTTCTGTTTATAAATAGTAAAATTAGAGTCTCGGAACTCATAATAAATTGTACGTCGTCCTTGGGGTGATTTTTCACAAACGGTGCAAAACAAATTATCCAATTATTATTATTATAAGGGGCTGAAAATCATTAGATCTCCCGGCCATTACAATCAAATAAAAAAAAACCTTTTTTGATTCTCCGAAAATATGTAAATATTTATAATTTATACATCCTCGATAACGTTTTTTTTACATTTATTGGAACTTGTTATCCAGTTCAAAAGTATGTTTTATTATTCAATATCCTTTCAACATAAAAAACATTGTAACGAGAACAGTAAACACCCTTTCAACAAATCACTTTTCTCATCAAATTCGCCCGCCGCACGAGATTGGATATAATTGATATTAAAAAGCGAAAAAGCGCAATTTGTTCAAGTGAATATTCCTTTTTTCATGGAATCGCGGTCGGTTGATAAAAAAACAATCCTGGGGAATCTTTTTCGTCGAACAAAGGGTAGGAAAAAACTCAGTCATTATTCATTTTCGTTTTTAATTTCACTTTTGTCGGTTCAACGATGATACATTCGTATTCGTTTTCAGAATTCTATTATTCTACTAGAATTCCAGAAAATAACGCATGTTTTTACGCTACAAATCTATTCGATACTAATATTGTATATCTCGAGGCTGATTTTATACGACTGTGTTGCTTATCTGATTGCAGATACTTCATACGTTTTATGATTTCGCGCAATAGTTCAAACTGCCAGGAGCGAGTAGATTAATGGAATAATCGTCTAGACAATGTGTGAGGCTGAAGAAAATGAGGGAGGGAAAGGAGAAAGGCAAGAGAAAGTTTGGGCCTGCTGAATTCTGGTCATCAAGCACGACTTACGTCAGTTTTTTTACGTTCACTCCACACAGAAGGACCAATGTCATCTTTAGGGATGCTGTGTGGAGGGTCAAGAGTCATTGTACGTTGCAGCATTACAATTACTTTGTTCTGTCAGCATATGTTATTTTTATGATTATTGATTTATCCCCTACAATTCTTGTGAAAATAGGTGTTGTGAGAGCACTGGAACTGCAGTGAACGAGTACATATTTCATAATCCAGCTTAATTTTAGGCATAGGAAATTGTTCAAATTACGTATAATATTTTACGTGATTTTTAATATATATTTCTTTACGTATTTATTTTGTGATATTTTTTCCCGATATAACATATTTTTTTTACCTACCTAAAAACAAATCCGTCTAAATTCAGTTTTTAATTTCCGTATTTTTAATTTCAGATATGACCTACAAGCCACGGCAGCCCCTTCCTGAAGGTAAATATGCTCCATTTTCTCTAAATGAAATTTCCATTTGGCTACAACTCTCTTTTTTATGTGTAAGTGTTTTAAATGTACAGTCGTGTCTATCTTCAATTTAGCAGAGCGAAGCGGAGAGGCAGCTTTTGTCGTTTTTACGCGCCGTATCTCGAGGTAAAATGTTGATGTACCGCTTCTTGTTTACACTGCTGATGCTTAGGAATGGGTACGATAACTTGCTTTGTTTTACTTTTGTCAAAACTTACTAGTTACTCGAGACGTCTACCATTTTGCTCAAACGCCTTGATAAGAATTTTATTTAGCAGTCGTTATTCAAATTACGGATGTGAAAATTAGTTGTATCGTTAAACATATTTTCGAAATTTATTGCAGATTATCAGTGATATCAACAGTGTCGCCTTATTTATGAAACTACAATCACGTTGACGGGAAAATGTCATGCAAGCTTCCAATACGGAGAAATGACTGGGCCACAACTCAATAACAAGAAATAGGAACGATCTTAAAACTCCAAATGTGTCGCACATAGGTGACCTTTCGTCTATCCGGGATATTCTGAGTATTTGGTTTCTGATTATTTTTCATTTCTGTTTGCAAAAAGACGTGACTAAACGAGATCTAATGCTACGTATACATCCGCGAGCTAAACTGCCAAACTGAACCTCACCTTAGGTACGGGAAAGGAACGAAGCTACCGCTACAAATATAATTATACAAAACATAAGGCAGTAATAAAAAGTTGTTTCGTCCCTTTCCCGTAATTCGTGGTACGGTTCTAATTTCGATTCGCAAATGTATACGTACCCTAAAACAAGGCTGATTGTGTTTTACACACTTAGTCCAGTCAAATCCTCCGTAAGTATGATAAGGCGACTCCAGTCACTTTTTGCTTTACCAATCCATATCCTAATCCCGATCTCTCTCCTTATTTCGTTTTAGATGAAAGCATATATATAACACTCGTGCCCAAAACTTAGTAGGTGTAGCATTTAATACTTTTGCTTTATCGATCAGCAACACTTTTTGTTTTACTCCCGTTATTGAATAAGCTTAGAATTTCATTTCCAATGCGTCATCCACATGGCTTAAAATTTAATGATTTATCTTTTACTATTATTAGTAATCAATAAAAGTCCCTTATCCATGATAATTCTCCTCAAATAGAGAAATAATCATATCCCGACACCTAATGTATAGTGATATGTTCCACTGCCTACATCTCATTTCAATACAATCCAATTTAATGAAATAGCGCAGAACCTATAAATTACCTACCAGAATCTACAGAGCTTAAGTTAAGCCCCGCAGTATTGTTCAGAGATGGCGGTTAAATATTTCACCCGTCAAATAAACAGGCAGTGTTCTAAAGTTAAGCGTGATTTACGCATCAGCACTTGTACTTGTTATGTATCTTCAATATTAGAACTTTAAGTTAACAATCTTAGAAGGTTCAATGGATGTCTTTTGACAACGTTCTTTATTTTACCTCTGATGTGGACTAAATTTATTATGATATTATTTATCATAGACGTTGAAACAAAATTACTACAAAGCGCTACATGATTCTATCCACAAGCCAACAGGGAATTGATATTCGTATAATATAAATATATTTTCATTTTACGTTATCATACAACATTAGAATATAACATAAAAGCTTAGGAAAAAGTGACTGGCTGACGCAATATCAGTTGGTAGCTCATTTGTTGAGAATTCGCTAATATTTGAGTACTAAATCTATATACTTTCTTAATTCTAAATACTTACTGAATAAGTAACTTTCTATAAGCAGTTATGTTAATGGCCTTGAAGTTTTTATCTTATTGTTGTTATAATATTACCAGACAGTGTATCATTACTATACAACTTTGTTATTGCCACGTGAAAATTCTTAACACTATTATTTTTTTATGAGAATACCGCACAAGATTCTATGAGACCATGGCAACCCCAATTGGGGTATGTTGTGAGGCTAAAGGTAGAGGAAGAAGAAGGATATGGTGGAGAGAAAGGTGGGGAATTGCCTGGCTATTCAGATATTAACAAAATAACATCATATATATAATTTTTTTAACTGAAAATGATGTTGTTTACTTGTATATTTAATTTGTCGCCACTAACCAGCGAGCAAATAAAACTATTCTCTGTTTTCGCGAGCAATATAAGAGTTTCGTGTTTACGACTTTGATTAGCTTGCTTACTGGAAATTTCGCCAACTTTACCCGTGTTCGTAAAAACACTCACTACCCTCCCAACAATAGAGTCGTAGAGAGTTTTTTTACAGTGATTACGTAGCATGTTAGTTAACTCTGTAACGCGTGCGTAATGTGGTAATTTTTGAAAAGTTTCAGCTTTCAGAAAAACAAACCGACTACGGGAAGGACCTGAAAAAAGAACCAAGATGAATTCGATAGAAACAATGGGTTTAATGGATATGATGCATTCAATGGATACAAAGAATATGGATTTGATAATTTCGAAAAAATCTATAAATCCGATGAATTTGATACATTCAAAGGATCCGATGAATTCATAAGTTCGATGGATTTGATAGATTCAAAGGATCCGATGAATTCATAATTTCGATGGATTATGTTATGAATTTAACCAAAATACGATATATTAAATTAAACAAAGATGAGATTAAATAAATTACTGAGACACTGGTCTTATCCATTTTTATGTGACACCTCACAAGAGCGCCCAGTGTAAAGGGAGGGTAGCTATATCACCACCCTGTTGGGCAGCGTTATGAGGCGGGTTAAGGTAGGGGATGTAGTAAGGGATTTATTAATGTGGGTCTTGAAGAGACCCGGATTATATATAGGAAGAAAAACAGAGGGGGAGTGGTCTCCCTAAGGATAGCTCTGAAGTAAGTAAGTAAATATATGTACTTAAACAGATAGACCTTTCTCTAATATAAATTTGTTACGAGGTCAATCATGATATTTTTCTAAATTGCGAAATTTTTTTTGATATAACCTTCATTTTTGTGAAATCTTAAAATTTGGTTTAGTTGAATAAATGCTTAAAAAAACAAACCTTGATAATATATAAAATTGAAACTCTTGTTTTACTTGTGAATGTTAAAATTTTAATAAACCTTCAAATTGTTCATACATATTTAGAACTGGTCTCTGATACCACGGATATATAATATATCATTATTAAGTAAAATACCTATATTTAAGTTAGTAAAAATGACATTGTTGAAAAACATATGTTACAATAATAGAACAGTTTCTAATACAAGAAACCGTAAATATGTATGAGTGTTATAAAGATATGGCATAATATAGTGACGGCCGGCATAGTCCAGTGGTAACGCATTGGACTGCCATTCCGAAGGTCGCGGGTTCGAACCCGGCGTGCGCAAATAAATTTTATTTGATTAATTTGTGTTATTTCACAATTAATTAATTAAAATAATATATAGTATATTTGCGGCACGTTCCAGAGTGGAAGATACTACCAGTATCGCCCTGGTGTAAGACCACCATTCAGAATTGAAACGTTGCTCCAAATGGCTTTAGCCGTGTTTAGTGACTAGATCTGAATAGCCAGGTACTTCCCCACCTTCCTCTTTCCCTTCCCCACTTACCTTCAGCCTCACAACATCCCCCAATTAGGGATGCCATAGTCTCACTGGCTCCAGACGGGAGCAGTTGGGACTCTTGTGAGGTATTCACTATAAAAATAAAAATAAATTATATTTTAAGTTGTGCATAACCTGCCTCGCTAGGCAAACCTGTGTTGAGGCAGATATTTTAGATAATTATTTCTCTCATTTTGTCTATGGTTTACTTACAAATGTTGAATATAGGTTCCTATACAGCAATACATTATTTTAGGTTGCATTTTTATTAGCATATACACAATACAAATACAGCAATTTTTATAACCATAAATGCTACAATAACTGTCAGTGACAAGGCGTTTGAGTGAGGGCACCAGTATATGCTTGATCATTTGAATAAATCCACATTTTAATATTTCTTAAAACTCTTTCTGTGTTTGATTCAGTTTAATATTTTCTGGGGGCATGTTGAATATTTTTGTGGCAAAGTATCTAAAGCTACGTTGACCGAAGGTGGAAGAAAGTTCTGGAGCTTGCAATATGTCTTTGTTCGAATTACGCGTAAATCGTAAGTTAATTTTTTTCGTAAAGTACGTGTTTGTTTTTAAAGAGATGCACGAAGATATTTTTTACATTGATCTGTCGAACATCATATACTCTCATTATGTGGAAAATTAAGTTACTGCTTGCAGTTTGAGAATAATTTTCATAATTGTTTCCTGCGCTTTTTCAACAGGATCTAGAGCTGATGAAGTACACCCTCCCCATGCAATTATTCCATACTCAATGATGGATTGGGTGATTGCAAAATAAATCGTTTTCAGAATTTGTAAGTTAAGGAAGTTCCTTATGGATCCGAAGAAATGTATTGTTTTCTTATTTTATTTGCAATGATCTGAGTATGTTGATTCCATTTGAGGTATGGGTCAATGGTGAGGCTCTTGTGAGGTGTCACATAAAAATGGATAAGACCAGTGTTTCAGTAATTTACAGTCATCTTTGTTTAATTTAATATTTCGTATTTTGGTTAAATTCATAATATAATCCATCGAAATTATGAATTCATCGGATCCTTTGAATCCATCAAATCCATTGAACTAATGAATTCATTAATTGTTATAATATAGAGTTGCACAACTTCGCTGTAACCCAAACAAGCATCCTCCTGTTATAGTCTAGAGTTGCACAACTTCGCTGTAACCCAAGCAAGCATCATCCTGTTATAGTCTATAGTTGCACATCTTCGCTGTAACCCAAAAAAGCATCATCCTATTATAGTCTAGAGTTGCACATTCCGCAACCAATCGAACCAGTCGAATTATAATTCGTTTGACTTCGGGTGGTTTGTATACAAATAATTATTTGTATACAAACCACCCGAAGTCAAACGGATAGACCAAATAAGGTTATACAAGGACCGTATTACTCCCTGACTTCCATGTCCTGCTAACTGCATTCCGTTCATCTACAGATTCAGCAGTTGTGTAATGTTATAATCTCAGCAGACTATGTACAATATGTCCAGATCCTGAGAGGCTTATTAAATGCTAACTCCGATGAAGTCCCCATGCCTAAGTTGGGAACAAGAAGGCTTATATCCCATTTGGTCGTAATCAGCCATTATACGGTTTTTTTAAAGATTTAACTCGGTGTGGTTAATTTTACCCCATGAGTATACTCTATCGAGATAACCATCAATTTTCTTCTTCAATGCCTTCCGGGCCTTTGGAGTTCTGTACGCTTTGGGGTTTTGTCAAACAAGAAGCTTTTGAGGACTTTACTGTCATTCGCATAACCACAATAAAAATAAAATAGGAGATATAACTGATCCCTGCGGGACACCTTCATTTGTCGAATGTGTAGAAGATGTAAAACCATCTGGTCGTTAATCAAACCAGCAACCTCCTGGTCCAAATTCAAATGCGTAGACCATTTCTCTGCGGAGGTCGTCATTAGTGCAGTATTCGCGATCCGCAGGTTTAGTCATTACGTGGTTTAAGACACCTTTACACGAGTCGGTAGTGTGGTGGTATGGCAGTTACCCCACAAGACATACTGCCCCCGAGGGAGCCCGCCCCGGGGCCCTGCGACACATTAACATTTAACTTAATGCGACTTTGAGCATAGTTGGGTGTACTGGCAGGGTGTTCGCCGTGAAGCGAATCTGAGTCGCGCTGCGGCCCGTTCTTGTTAGTGCCATCTTGCGGGGAAATGTGAACCGGTTCATTATATCTCCAACAAACGCTGGAGATTAACGTTTAAATGGCTTCGCATTGAAGACTTCGGGATTAGTTCCGACAATCGTGTTTGTTTGTTGGAGTTAATCGCGATTAAATAGTTTGCTGCGCAGGTCACTTCAAATGATCACATCGATTAACTTGTTACTGTACCAAACTATGAAAAAAATCCACCTTTAATTATATTTCTGTTCCAATTCTTTATAACGTTATTCTTACTAAAAGTTTTCCCAAATTGTGTGTAAAAAATCAATCCTACTTAAAACCATGCCCAACGCGCAATTTCTCATTATTAAGGTGAAATTTAACTAAACCGCGCCCAAATAATATTTTTTTTCGATTATATGGTTAATAATATAACTTATCATAATAAAATTATGTTTTTAAAGTCAAATCATTGAAAGAAAATATAGCCTTCTATAATAATGAACTATGCTTAAAAATATCCTCCTCTTTAATAATTTAAAAGCGTGAACTCTAACCTGGCGCAACAGAGTATACAGAATATTTTGAAAACGTTTCGCTGCTTACGTACATACTTACCTGTTTCAAAGCACTCGTAAATTGTGGAAGAGAATAACTCGGAGTGGAAAGTTTCTTGTTGTACCAACCACTGTCTCAATTCGTCATTTTTTGACGACGGTTTTTGGAAGAAAAACTTTGTTTGAGTTTTTTATTATAATAATGTCTACGAAAACGAAAGGAGTCGAGGCAATTTTTGTTTAGGATTTACATTTAGACTGCTCAAATATTTTCTTTTTTGAAACTGATTTAACCAAAACTGTCATATTCGTCTTAGTTAAACTAGAGGTTCGTTAAATTCAAGATGAAATCTGGTTTTTATTTATAAAATTCAACCCACAGAAGACCGATAAAGTATTAAATTTAATGATTTTTTATATAAAAATTTGCGTTTTTTTAATTATAATATATCTCAATCATATATAAGTCAAACGCGAGGTGCGAGGTTCTTTGTTTCCCTAAATGATGGCTCAATTATTGTAAAAACGTTTTCTCGATGTAATTTAAGCTGGTCGCATATCAGGTTTACGTACACGGAACCATCGGACGCATATTTCACTGTCTGTTACCCCGGCTGCCCCATAACTCAGCCGGCGCGGGGTGATCTGCCGGAGGCCGCCCCTGCCTTACCCCATCTCACGGGGTTCTCCGGGACTGGGACAAAAAAACAAACCAACCTCTTACAGATCACTTAGCCAATCAGTAATAAGTAATTTACAGTCATCTTTGTTTAATTTAATATTTCGTATTTTGGTTAAATTCATAATATAATCCATCGAAATTATGAATTCATCGGATCCTTTGAATCCATCAAATCCATTGAACTAATGAATTCATTAATTGTTATAATATAGAGTTGCACAACTTCGCTGTAACCCAAACAAGCATCCTCCTGTTATAGTCTAGAGTTGCACAACTTCGCTGTAACCCAAGCAAGCATCATCCTGTTATAGTCTATAGTTGCACATCTTCGCTGTAACCCAAAAAAGCATCATCCTATTATAGTCTAGAGTTGCACATTCCGCAACCAATCGAACCAGTCGAATTATAATTCGTTTGACTTCGGGTGGTTTGTATACAAATAATTATTTGTATACAAACCACCCGAAGTCAAACGGATAGACCAAATAAGGTTATACAAGGACCGTATTACTCCCTGACTTCCATGTCCTGCTAACTGCATTCCGTTCATCTACAGATTCAGCAGTTGTGTAATGTTATAATCTCAGCAGACTATGTACAATATGTCCAGATCCTGAGAGGCTTATTAAATGCTAACTCCGATGAAGTCCCCATGCCTAAGTTGGGAACAAGAAGGCTTATATCCCATTTGGTCGTAATCAGCCATTATACGGTTTTTTTAAAGATTTAACTCGGTGTGGTTAATTTTACCCCATGAGTATACTCTATCGAGATAACCATCAATTTTCTTCTTCAATGCCTTCCGGGCCTTTGGAGTTCTGTACGCTTTGGGGTTTTGTCAAACAAGAAGCTTTTGAGGACTTTACTGTCATTCGCATAACCACAATAAAAATAAAATAGGAGATATAACTGATCCCTGCGGGACACCTTCATTTGTCGAATGTGTAGAAGATGTAAAACCATCTGGTCGTTAATCAAACCAGCAACCTCCTGGTCCAAATTCAAATGCGTAGACCATTTCTCTGCGGAGGTCGTCATTAGTGCAGTATTCGCGATCCGCAGGTTTAGTCATTACGTGGTTTAAGACACCTTTACACGAGTCGGTAGTGTGGTGGTATGGCAGTTACCCCACAAGACATACTGCCCCCGAGGGAGCCCGCCCCGGGGCCCTGCGACACATTAACATTTAACTTAATGCGACTTTGAGCATAGTTGGGTGTACTGGCAGGGTGTTCGCCGTGAAGCGAATCTGAGTCGCGCTGCGGCCCGTTCTTGTTAGTGCCATCTTGCGGGGAAATGTGAACCGGTTCATTATATCTCCAACAAACGCTGGAGATTAACGTTTAAATGGCTTCGCATTGAAGACTTCGGGATTAGTTCCGACAATCGTGTTTGTTTGTTGGAGTTAATCGCGATTAAATAGTTTGCTGCGCAGGTCACTTCAAATGATCACATCGATTAACTTGTTACTGTACCAAACTATGAAAAAAATCCACCTTTAATTATATTTCTGTTCCAATTCTTTATAACGTTATTCTTACTAAAAGTTTTCCCAAATTGTGTGTAAAAAATCAATCCTACTTAAAACCATGCCCAACGCGCAATTTCTCATTATTAAGGTGAAATTTAACTAAACCGCGCCCAAATAATATTTTTTTTCGATTATATGGTTAATAATATAACTTATCATAATAAAATTATGTTTTTAAAGTCAAATCATTGAAAGAAAATATAGCCTTCTATAATAATGAACTATGCTTAAAAATATCCTCCTCTTTAATAATTTAAAAGCGTGAACTCTAACCTGGCGCAACAGAGTATACAGAATATTTTGAAAACGTTTCGCTGCTTACGTACATACTTACCTGTTTCAAAGCACTCGTAAATTGTGGAAGAGAATAACTCGGAGTGGAAAGTTTCTTGTTGTACCAACCACTGTCTCAATTCGTCATTTTTTGACGACGGTTTTTGGAAGAAAAACTTTGTTTGAGTTTTTTATTATAATAATGTCTACGAAAACGAAAGGAGTCGAGGCAATTTTTGTTTAGGATTTACATTTAGACTGCTCAAATATTTTCTTTTTTGAAACTGATTTAACCAAAACTGTCATATTCGTCTTAGTTAAACTAGAGGTTCGTTAAATTCAAGATGAAATCTGGTTTTTATTTATAAAATTCAACCCACAGAAGACCGATAAAGTATTAAATTTAATGATTTTTTATATAAAAATTTGCGTTTTTTTAATTATAATATATCTCAATCATATATAAGTCAAACGCGAGGTGCGAGGTTCTTTGTTTCCCTAAATGATGGCTCAATTATTGTAAAAACGTTTTCTCGATGTAATTTAAGCTGGTCGCATATCAGGTTTACGTACACGGAACCATCGGACGCATATTTCACTGTCTGTTACCCCGGCTGCCCCATAACTCAGCCGGCGCGGGGTGATCTGCCGGAGGCCGCCCCTGCCTTACCCCATCTCACGGGGTTCTCCGGGACTGGGACAAAAAAACAAACCAACCTCTTACAGATCACTTAGCCAATCAGACTATTCATTCCTTAAATCATTCTGTTCCCGGGTCTTTCTCAGACCAAATGAATTAACTAATTATTTCCATGTATATCGTACAGGAATTAGCTCGGAAAAAGGTTTGTTGATTAATTTTTCATGCAAGCACCTTACAAGAGTCTCAACTGCCCAAAATCAATTTGAATACAATCTGACTAAAAAATTATACACATCTGTTGATCAAAATAAACAAAAAGTTTAGCTACATTTCTAGACTTAAGAAAAACTTTTGATACGGTAAATCACAATCTACTTATAAAAAAATGAATCAAATAGGTATCATAAAAATTTTTACTTGCTATCTCAAAGACTGAAAACAAAAAAAAACAATGATAGAGAATTTTTATACTACTGAAACGGGAATACAAAATGGAGTACCGCGGGGAACTGTGCTAGGCCCAATTCTCTTTCTAATATATATATATATATATATTTTTTTAATATTACATTTAGTTACAATAGTGACGTATTGCCCGTCTCACTAGGTGTGTAACGCCTGTGTTGAGATGGCAATTTACATAGTGGTTGTTAACTCGGTTTTAGATTATACAATATTGTGAAAATGTCAGATAAAATGAAATCAATTTTTTTTTGTTTATTTTTAAATTATACAATTCAAGAAGGAATGTAAAAGATGAGGGCGAAGCGATAATAATTTTAGGTAATTAATTAATAAAGTTTCAGTTTGACCAAGAGGCATATTTTTTATTTTTTTTATTTAAAGAAAGCAAGACAAAAAAATACATATTACAGTAAATAATAAAGTAAAAATACAGAAAAAAATTATACATATATGTTTATATATATATATATATATACAGTAGGCACACTTTTTAGTATGTTATGAAATTCTTCATATATATATTTTTATTTGAGGTAATCAATGATTTTATTTTTAAATAAAGTTTTGGTTTGTGTGTTTCTAATGTCGATAGGTAGAGAATTGAATAGTTTAATAGCATTGTATTTAAAGCTTTTTTGTCCATAGGAGGTTTGACAAACTGGGTTATTAAAAGATTTTATATATGAATGATTTATGTAACGATCCCTGGTAAAATTGTATCTTACGCTGATGATACAGCAATAATAGTGAATGGAAAATCCTGTACTGAAATTTTTTTGAAGACAGCAAAATGTATTACAAATGTTTCATCATGGCTAAAAAGTAATAAACTCTTCTTAAACTATAGTAAAACATTTTACCTAACCTTTTTTAAAAATAGTAAAAACCAACTCCTAAATAACCTTAAAATTAGAATACTTAATGCTAACTGTAATCAAGAAATATGCTCATCTTGCTTTGAACTTGAAAAAGTTAAAAAGATAAAATATTTGGGTGTATACGAGATACAAATTTAAATTGGCAATCACAAATTAATAATACCGTCTGTAAATTAAGATATCTTAAGTACATATTTTACAGACTAAAAGAAGTGCTCACTATTGACAAACTGAAAATTATTTATTTTTCTTTGGTGCAATCTTCACTCGTATACGGAATAATAGGATGGTGTGGTGCGCTTCATGCACATATAAAACCTTTACAAATAACTCAAAATGATATTATCAAAGTTATATATAATAGGAAAATAAACATTTTCAAAATATGAGTTATACAAAGAATCTAAACTATTCTGTCTCCGTAAACTACCTTTTTGCAAACTATGAAATATATCTTTAAAAACAAAAATAAATTCGAAATAAATGAAAACAGAATCAACATTAGGAATAATAATGTATTTTATACTTATTTATTGTTATTAAGTTTAATTTGTAGAACTCCATTTTATTTTTTTAATTTTTTTATATATTCAATAGAATTTTATACTCCCCAAACGAATATCAAACAAATGCAAACACACTGCAGTTTCATTGGACCTCGTACTTTTAAACTTTTACCGAAAAATATTCAAGTGCCAACAAAACTTACTCAATATTTAAAAGAGTTAAAATTATGGCTTTTAAATACAGCAGATGAATTTTTTTTATTTAATTTGTTTCACTTTATGTTTCTTACAAACTATACGCTTAATATTACACTAAACACTTATAACTTCACTATACACAATTGTAAACACTTTAAATACAAACCGCTTAGACAAATTGTAATCTTGTTCTTGTTTTATTTGCCCGAAGTTTCTTTCTTTCTAGGTACAATAATATAATGTATTTTAACTATATTACCGAACAGTCTGCGCCTTAGTGGGTTCTTATTGATTTTTATAATATTGTATGCACTTAATGTAAAAATTGGGAAAAATAAAGGTATTAAAAAAATAATGATAAAATAAATAAATATGGCATACCTATTTTTGTGGCACATCTGCCCTGGTGATGGACACTGCAATGCTGTCCGAAACGTTGGCTAAATAAGGAGTTAGCGCAACACGGCATAACACCCCAATAGCAAATAGCAAAAATACTTTTGGCCGTGAAAATCATTTATGGCATACCTAATTGGAATGCTAAGAAATTCCTGACTATACAAGTATTCTTTTGTATCCACTCTTTATTCAAGATTAGTCCTAGTTAGCGATGAGATTGTAAAATAAATTTTAAATGTGAAGAAACAATTAATAAATCAAACCTGGTCTTTTGGCTGCTACAGTCATTTCAAGCAATGTTTCAATTTCAAATGGTGGTCTTTTATTAGGGCGATACTTTGAATATCTACGACTCGTGAACGTGCTAATGTACAGTACATTCATATTATACGATCAAATTTTAAGGTAGAACATTTTAGGAAATGTGTAATTTCGTTTTGTTTTTAATATCTCAATGAAAAAAATTTCGACAGAATATATAATTTTCAATAACAAGGAAAATATTGTTTACGTTCCGAGAAGAATGAATAAAAAAACTCCCATGATTCCGTTCTGAAATTTGCTTCGTCTCATGTTACCAGTGGCTGAATAAGTCATAGGATTGTATCATCCCGTCGTGCACTAGCTCCTCCTTGCGCTATCGGATACCTTGAAATCTGCGAAACGTCAGATTCCAGCGAGTATCTTCCCAGGTACGTGGCGGTTCGCTGCTAATTTCTTACTTCAACAAGAGAGGGCGTAAAATTTCAAACTTTTCACGGGACCCTAAGTATTTCATTGTATAAGAATTCCGAGAAATAAAGGGATGGAACGTGATCGGCCTTAAGATGGCCGTTTTAATCCCGAAAAGAGGGATGTTTGTCTTGTACTACAAGTACATTATCTCAAGCAATGATTCATTTTTTCTTTTCAATGTTTTTTTTGCTGGAATATTTTACCATAATTTGCGTGGAAATATAATTCTTTTGGAGATTTATTTTCAACGAGTTTCATATTTCTATTACTCGGGATAAATACAAGCAGGTTTACGGGAGACCTTTTTATGATTAATCCGCTTTAACCTTTGTGAAAAAGCTAATTATCTTAAGCTCCGCCATTTTACGTATTATTTAAGTGCAAGTTTCTTTTACATTTACTATTTTCAAGGCACTGAAATGGTTAAAAGTACTAACAATTTCAAAAACGTTAAATTGCTTGGGGTGATTCTTGTATTGAAACGTATTTGTTGGTTCGACAGTAAAAAAAATGTAACTGTTAGTTTTCCAAGTACATTAAATGCTTCGCCATTCTCATATAAAAGATTTTTTCGATGAAATAAGATCATACAATTGTTAAGAAACTGTCAGCAGCAGACAATTTGTGTTTGGGGGAGTTTGAAAATATTTATTGTCATTATTAGAGGCTGGGCGGGCCTTTCGTGTGAATGTGACAGGAAAATACTGCAGAAGGAAATTCCTACTTTTGTGTTTACTATCACGTTTGCAAATATTTTTGACGCTTACTACCTGGAGTTTTCCATTGTTATGCACGTAGATTAATAAAACAAGTCTAGTTTGAGTGTTTAAACATACTTGTATTTATCAATGATATTATGTTCGGTCTCCTCTATGTGTTATGAAAAATGTGAATTTTTTATTAATTTATTAACAGTGAAAGTAAGAGAAGCCACACAAAACGTGAGATGCAGAAATGAAGTTAACCGATTGATTAGTATGTTCAATTCCTTTTGTAGAACTAAGCATAATAAACCGTATATTTTGGCAACACTCGAAATAGAAGAAAAATCATAGTTTTCGGAAAAACCCAATTCGGCGGTCTGATTACCATAATGTAGAAAAATATCGCTACTACCCTTTCCACCGCCGCACATATGAGTTTTTGCCATCATTCCGTGCTTCCCCCAAGGCAGCCAACAGTTGTGGATTCCCCCTCCCCACCTTCAACCATTACGATGGCAACCCCAACCACAAATGTCTACCCCTAAATTCACCCCAGCAGTCGCGTTTCTTTGCTACACAAAGCGTGGACAGGTTTCCTTGCGTACAGTGGGAGAACAATTTTCTCCATTGCAAACGAAATCAAATGAAACGTACATTTTAGGAAGATTAGACCGGTTCACGCCACCTTGGCCTTATTTGGCAAAATTACATACTAAAATTCTTTCACTTGAATGAAAAATAGTACACAATACTGTGAATTTAAAAGCGTTTTTTTAAATAGTGATAATATTAGCCTAACAGCATTAAAAACTCTCTACAAGAATGGTTGCAAAAATAACATTAATTATATAAAAACAATGAATTTAATTTGTCTATCATTATCGTGTTTAATTTGTAAAACTCCACTTAAATAAAAAAATTATATATATTATAATCTCATTGTTAAATTTAAAAAACACAGTTTGTTTATAAAAAAGTCCTGCTGTGTAATTATTACTACGCGTAATTATTAATACAGCTGTTTCGCCCTCTGAATAAAATATAAATGGTTATTAGTTATTACCATTAAAAGTTTTCCTCAATTTTTTTTATTGATTAAATATTAATGGTTATTAGTTATTACCCTTCAAAATTTCCCTCAGTTATTCTACTCATTGAATATTAATGGTTATTAGTTATTACCGTTAAAAGTTTCCTCAATTATTATACTGATTAAATATTAATAGTTATTAGTTATTACCCTTTAAGTTATCCCTCAATTATTATACTGGTTATATACTAATGGTTATAAGCTATTACCCTTAAACGTTTCCCTCGATTATTGTACTTATTAAATATGAGTGGTTATTAGTTATGACCCTTTCAAATTTCCCTCAGTTATTCTACTGATTAAATTTCAATTAATATTATTTATAAAAATGAAGTCTATCTGTTTTAATTATAACTTGTTTATAAAAAAAACTGTGCTTGGTAAAATGAATATTTAAAAAAAAAACCAAAATAAATTTCATTCTATCCACTCAAATGTTCCTTGCTACCGAGATCGTTTCTGCGAAATAAAATATCTTGTTTGTAAAAGAAGCAACATAGATGTAAGAAAGATCCCCCGTTTAACGTTGGCAAGCAATTAGGAAGTCTTTACTCAGCCGTACTCTCAAGGATGGGTATTCTATCAATAGGGCGGCTTACCTCGTGTGTCTGAATAAACGGATTATCCCATCAAAACGGTGCTTAAGCCCTTATAGAAACGCTTATTCATAAAAAGGAAAAAGCCATGGTTCTCCGTCTCGCACGAATGTCTACGTGATTATTGTGCTTTTTTCAAAACACGCGCCTGTTTGGTGTTAGGCGCTGGGTGCTCACTGAAAGGTTGTGGGAATTTGTTCTTGTTAAAACACCGGTCTGAGCTCGGGCTAAGCCGCGCTATATTACGCGTGGATTACGACATTATACCGGAATCCAGACAGGTTCCTGTGCCTATTTTTCAACGTAAAACCAAAGATAAATGCTTTTTTATGCGTGTGTTTCTTTTCCGCTGAATAAACGGTTTACCCGAGTAAGGCATGGTAAGGAACGGGGTGGGGGCGGGGTGGTGACTTCCTTTGTAGCGACGCACAGTGGGCTGAAAATCGCCTTTCATAGACATAGAGACTTGAATTTTCAAGGGTATTTTTTTTGGCTAGAAATGGATTCTGCTGATCATTACTATGCTATAAAATGTCGTACGAAGCAATTGCGTGTACAAATGAAGGAATTATAATTTTTTTAAGAATAATTTGTATGGCGCTGACATTAAAAATGAGGCTATCTCTGGAATCATAAGGTTGGCCGTTCTATTCTTACACACAGATAATACTACTATTTATTTGTATTTTTTTGACATACTTCATATTGTGGCGCAAGGTGCGATTTTTTTTTTTTTAAATCCTTAAGTGGAAAAAAATTTTTTTTTTTGTTGATGATTCATTTTAATGCAAATGCTTTACATATGAGTATGCTTTGTCTAGTTTACAATATTTTATTTACACTGCAAGCCAAAAAAAAATTTAAAATTAACACATTCCGAAGAATGTGTTAATTTTATTTATCTTTCATTCAGAGACCATGTTTTACGTGTTGTCATGATTATTATCAACAACCTTCCTGATATAAAGCACAGGCGTACAACAAGTCCTAACATGAAATAACGCATGAAAGTCATGTTAGTCAGTAGTCATGTTTTTTATAGCACTAAATATACTTCTGCCAAAAATGTGCCATTTTATAAGCCAAAAATTCTAAAGAAACTCACATTACTTTCCAAATTACATGTTGAAAATTATTGCAGTACTACACACGAAGCGTCTTTTTATGTTTTTTTATAAATATTTTAAGTTAAATCACAATATTTGGATTATTTGTATAGCGCCGTTTTTTGTGAAAAATCACCTCATCATATTCTAAGGACGGGTTGTTTCGGAGAATTTGAACAATTCATCAAATTTCAACGTTCATTTTCAAGTTCTGTGAAAGATTTTTTTAGGTTCTGTTTTTATTTCAGTTTTGTCAAGCAACTAGCCTACAATGATATAATAACAGAACTTGAATAGGACTCTCACAGAACCCGAAAATTAACGTTGAAATTTGATGAATTGTTCAAATTCTCCGAAACAACCCGTCCTAAGCGTTCTAAGTGAAAAATTATTTTCAAATTTTAAGCGATTACAAAAAAGCAACATATTTGTTAGATATTTATTTATTTTATTTATTCAAAAAACAGTTTTTAACATAAAAAACATACTCTCCACATCTCACTATAGCATTCCTGTATCAAGATGTGCAGCTTTACAATTATATCATTTAAAAAAATACATATATGTAAACTTAATATAATAATAACATTAAATTTTCCATATTCCGACTTTCTATTTTATTAATTATATTTTTCTTCAGTGATTCAAATTTTTTATCTATATATTCAAATATTTTTTCTTTATTTGGTTTTTCCTCTTTTTCGAGGTTACCTTTATTGCTGCATGTATTGGACATTTTATAGTTCTCAAAAAATGAATGTTCAATATTGCCCCACTCTATTCAGAATTTAAAGTTGTATCCCGTGACGTGTCACTCGTCATGTTAATTTCTAGGTTTTTGTTTTTAAGTTCACGGTTTTAATGTGTTTGTTCTCACTATAATTAATTATTATTTGTAATACAATGCACTTTTTTAACGTGTTACGCTTTGTTTGTTTACGAGAAGCACAATCTAGATCACGATTTTTAACACTTTTTGTAGACTGAAAATATTTGCTTGGTCACTTATAAATTCCATAGACTATATTAATGGAACGTTTTGTTTTAGGCTCATCATAAATGAGGGAGTTATAATTTCGGGATTTTTTTTGTTTTTATTTATCTAAATATTAATATAATATTAACAAAAAAACTGGTAACATTGATGTATACACATAGTTTTTAAGAATCATTTAAACATTGCCGGTTCCCACATACCTTATCAGGTATAACTCGTGGTTTCATTACACTTCACATGCGGGGGTTAATGTTTTTTCGACTTTCTGAGCAGATTTTTTAAAATTAATCAGGTGGAACACATTTTGTTAATTTTATTTTACGACACATTAATAATCCATTCACAGTACAAGATTTCTTTTGATTACTATGATTGATTATATCTAACGGATAAGAATTCTATTTACACCGTGTTTTATGCTTAGGCGTCGCATTGTGGGGGTTTGTTTAACCCTTCACGCTATTTGTTGGCTTTTAGGAGCTCATATGCTCTCACAGAAATCGTTGTGTCTTCTATTCCCGCACTCTTTTGTTGCACATTGTGTAGTCAGTCTGTTACAATAACCTGCACCGCATAGGTCACTATAAACCGCATCCGCGCTAGATCTTATCTCGGTTATCTTAGCACATTTTACATCCGCAACAACGTTTATAAATTTTCTGAAAAATCAGATAGACGTGTATTACGCCCTTTCACTTTTCATAAGGGAACAGTTACACCCGAAAGAATTTATTTCAATGTTCTATTTTTTAAACTAACGTGAAAAAACTGATTTTTTTTCTTATATATTATTTTTTGCCTACGCCAGGTATTGAATTGTTAACCGCTTGGCTCAAAGCCAAATCAGCTTACCGCATTACTGCGCAGATCGTCAAATCTTCTGTAAAACTTTGAAAAGCGTTTGTTTGAAAACAGTGTTTTCTGAAACACGTGTCAGTCTTCCCTTCAAATTATCTCTGTAGGAATTAACTTTCATAACAACTCGGGGCATCACTTTTTCATATTTCATGACAAGAAATATGAAAATGTTCGTTTTATGTCGACTTAAGAATGTTTTCCCTTAAAGATATTATCTCTCCCATGGCGCGGGCGGTTGTTACATTTCCATATTTCGTGGGGAGAGTGGCCATTCGGCACATCGCGAATACTAAATGTCCAAAACATATTTACAATTCACGAGGGAAATAAAATATTCCGTTTTGAACGAAAAAAATTAACAATCCCTCGTGTAAATTTAAACAGTTAATCATATTTCAAATTAGTACAAAACATTCATTCTTTAGCGCCTTTGTGGGAATGCGCCTTTCAAATGGGATGACGGTTAATAGAAATAGACGGTTAATACGGACTAAAAAACTAACTTTACCTTAATAACCTCTACTGCTAAAACTACTGTCACAATATGATTAAGAGATGTACCGGACTTATTTTAACCAGTGATTCCTAAGGTGATTTGGAGTAAAAAGTATAGATGACATTTTGGTTTCAGGTAATTTTTTTTTATGAAACACAGTGGCTCTTGGACAATTAGGATTGGGATGGGAACTTGGGCGGTTACGCGGCTGAGTGGAAAGTTAAATGTAAAAAATATTTTTGTTGGTTTTTCAAAAAATAATTTAGCAAAAACAATCAAAAATGTCACCAGAAACCAAAATTTCACTCTCATTTGTACGTAAAAAAATTCAAAGAATCACTGGTTAAGTGAGTGAGTTTTATCTTTTAATACCCTCTATATTTATGATCCCTCACACTGATGTTAATTTTAGTCTAATTGAAATGATTTCGTTTATTAATTAGTTTTATATCTCATATTCCTAAAATCTTACCTAAATTGGCTCAGAAAAATAGTTATAAAGGCTTGTGCTTACAGAAATAATATGCCCAATTATTGCTGTATTTTATCGTCGACAGAAAAGTGGAAAAGAGCATCCAATATCTCAGTTCAGTTTAGTTCTGGGCAAGAATAACTGCCGGCGGGAGGAGAAAGCTAGGCTTATTTCAGATGGTCTTTTCAACTCCACATTCTTCCACAAAGCGCCTTTTCTTTTCTTCTCTGGGTATGTTTGCTCTGAATTTCATCTTACTAGCTTCGTGTACATAAGAAAGGCCCTCTGATTCGCTACTATTATTCACTTCAAAGTTTTACGCCGAAATTCCTTCTACTTTTCTACTTGTTCTACTTTTACTGACAACACGACAATTTATTTTGACACCCAACGGAAGGAGTATTTAAAATAATAAGTTATGCAGAAAAGTATATTTTTATTTAAGTTTTCATTATTTATGAGCTTCAATTAATGTACGAAAGTAGTACTCAACGATAAGTAGTTGTTTTAAGACAAGCGAAAAACATTCTGAACATTGATTTCATTATAAACTCAAATTTCTTTATCATTTTGCCAACGCTGGTATGCTAGGTTTATTCTTATTATTTATGAAGACTCGCCAGTGTATAATCAGTTCTTTCTTGCCTTGATAAAGGTTTTTTACTATCAAAATGAAGCACGAAATACTTGCACTGAACGTTTCGGAGTCGCCAGTTTTCTGAAAAGAGAGCTAATTTCAAGCAGATAGATGCTTTGTGAAAACTTTTACTTTGTTCAGTTTTTCTACACAGCTTTCTGCAATAAGCTGACAATCCAAATTTTCTTCCCAGGAAACATGCTCGGCGGTATCGTTTGTTATCGCAAAACACTGTTTATTCTTTACCGTGTTCTACTTTACATTTTCTACTCCCTTAAACATGATTACTTTTATAATTATAAAAGTAAGATCGTTTATATTTAAACGTCAAGGAATGCTAGTTCTATGGAACAATTTATTTTAATTAATTTAACATTACGTGGCACTTCTGTTATCAGCCAGCCGCCTCTTGAAAACAAACGTTTTTAGTTGCTTTAAATAAAACTTTGAAATATTGTCACGAAATATCCTTGGAATTAGGGGATTGAAACAAGGGTGGCGAAGACATCAAGGGCGATTATTTAAAAGATTTCCCGTTGTGTTCTTAAGTTTTTATCTCTTGGGGGGAAGGGGAGTCGGGAGAGAGTGGGAGGCTGTGCGTGTGCGTGTTAGAGATCTCCAAGCCTTGTTATGAATGGCCCGGGTGAGATAAGCAATATAAAGGCACGACAGACGTACGGTGATCTGCCTGTAAGGCCTGCGGTCCAAATGTATGGCAAGATTAAGTGGGTCGCGTGGAGCCTACTGCGCTACTAGCTGCTAGGTACAACATAACAGACTTTAGATATACACAAAGCAGACATGAAAATCAGATTATTTGTAAGCGAATTAATATTTGTTTTTAATCTTGTCAAGTAACACTTTTCCAGACCTTGGGTCATAAAATACGCTTGAGAAATGGTTTCCTTTATTTCATTAGACAAAAACCTTTTTTATGAAATACATCTATTTGATTTGAATTAAATACATTTCCTTGTAAACCCCCCTATTTAATTAAAAATGATCGACATGTTTCCAAACAATGGATCCTTCATCAAGATAGAAGTATAATAATTTTAATAAAATAATGTGAAGAAACCATTGGTTTTGAAACATTTCAATTCTTTTTGATTAAATAGAGGTGCTTACAAAGGTTTTTTGATTTTTATTTAAATTAAAATGACTCGCAAAGTGAATTTTGAACTGAAGAGAACATCTACTTGAATTTCACATTTTTTTTCGGGAATGATTACATAAATACAAATCCTTGAAGTGGAAATTTTCGTCATCCGATTGAGCTGAAATTCGATCGATGGACTTGTAGTCGATGACAAATCTATCAACTTTTGGTGGCAATACAGTAGTCTCCACGCGACCCACTTAATCTTGCCATACATTTGGACCACACACACGCGGACATAATATACGCATTTCTCTGAAATTTTATGAAATTACAGCAGTTAGTATGCGAAATTAATATTGGCCCTGCCCATTTGCGATTCGAGAAAGGTTCTATACACAGTAAAACCAAAAAAAGTTTTTAAAGTTCAAAGCAGTTTAAGAGCCAGTCCCTCACTTTACAAAAAATTGAAATTGGCTACCAGCGGGCCCAGGAGATGGAGCAACTAGTTCGAAAATTTAAAATAGATGTATAATAGTAAAAAACTTCTCACGGGTTGAATTATTTCTTTTTAATTTTTAGAAAGTCAAACATTCCCGGGTTATGAATAACCTGCACATAATTGAAAATCTCCTACTGTTTTCATTAAAAGATAAAGATCTGGCCTGTGCAATAAACGACTATTCAGCCAGCCGATGAAGTGTACCCACGACACGTAGGTAGAAACTTGACGTATTTATCTACTCAGCCACCGGCCAATAATAATACTGCAGTATGTGAACAAAAGACATTCAATAAATTTTGTTTTTAATATGTTCCTTGTTTTCATCTCGTACTACGTTGTCTACTCCGCATTTGACAAAACGTTTGCAGAAACTGATTCAATTTTGTCATAGTCCATGAATATGTGATGTTTATTTTCATTTTATATTTGCTATCAGTCAGTGAACACTAAACTGCTGAGAGTTAAGTTTTATGTTTAATAGAATTGCTTCACAGGGATCGAAAGAAAAAATTGTCAATAGAATGTCTGTGTTCTCTCACTTCTCTTTTTCATTCTGCCTTTACTAAGGGTAAACCACATTCAATTTCTTGTCGAGGTTGTTCTTCAATCAATGGCGGTCGGGTGCCATCTGTGCCCACTTCGCTTTATTCCACTATGAAACATTGAATTGACTCGTTCTCGTTACTTTCTACTCCTCCCTACTCCGTCTAGTATCTTGATGTTTTGAAGTCATGAATTCTTTTTACTCGTTTTACTCCTCTTGCGCCAATTTTTCCCAACAAAATTTTAAAATCTTTAATAGTAGCTGATATCTTTCATCGCGCATAATGTATCATAGATACTTTTTCCGTCTTGTAATGGTGTCGATGAGAACTTTTTTTCCTTATTTATAAATTTATTGTTTATTCTAACACTATAGTCTGAAAAGCTGTCCGTTAAACCGATTCATACAACATTCCACACAATGCCCGGGGTTTGAACTGTCCACGATCGATATTATCGACAACTCTTTGAGAATATCTGGTCAAACACAACATTTCAAACTAGTCACTTCCTTAAATAGAATTTTTAATTCTGGTTGTCTTCTACGAAAAAAATTATAATAAATAATTGCGTCATATATATTTTAACTCTCCTAAGAATACTCTCAGAACTGATAAAGAACTTTTCAAAGTAAACTTTCTTACAGCTTTATTTTTTTATTTGCTTAATAAACTGTCTTGGCCACTATTAATTAATATTATATTTCTTAAAAATGACGCTGATAAGTAAATGATACTTTTCTTAGATAATTCACATAACTGGCAGTTCAAAGTCGTAAAAATAGTTACTCAATGCGTTAAGATACAATATTTACTATTTGCTCCTATCGTAAATAAATAATTACTCAATAATAGTTACTGAAAAATAGTTACTCAATGGGTTAAGACACAATAGTTACTATTTGCTTCTATCGTAAATAAATAATTACTCAATAATATTTTATCAAAAATAGTTACTCAATGCGTAAAGATACAATAGTTACTATTTGCTCCTATCGTTAATAAATAATTACTCAATAATAGTTACTCAAAAATAGTTACTCAATGCATTAATATACAATAGTTATTATTGTCTCATATCGTAAATAAATAATTACTCAATAATAGTTACTCAAAAATAGTTACTCAATGCGTTAATATACAATAGTTACTATTTTCTCCTATCGTAAATAAATAATTACTCAATAATAGTTACTCAAAAATAGTTTCTCAATGCGTTAAGATACAATAGTTACTAAATGCTCCTATCGTAAATTAATAATTTTTTGTTTTGTTTTAACGTCACTTGTATGGATACCGGTAGGTTAAAATAATTCTTCAATAATAAACTATGGTCATGTGATAAAGGATGCCATATAACTGATAATAAAACATGGCAAGCTGGGAAGCAAAAGCTAGTTGGTACTTAAATATAAATTACTTCAGCGTTTATAATCCTTATTTCCCTCGAGAAAACCTTTATTCCTTGAAGATTATTTCCGTTTGTTCCATCTGTATTAACGAGAGGATGGAGATATAAGAGTATTATTATTATTTGTTTCTGCACTTGAAGTTTTCCTCGATACGGACAAATTATCCGCTATACATTATCCGTTTGAAAAGTCAGGAAATATAATACTTCTAACGCTAGTCACAGACTGTTACTACTCGGTACATGATCCATTCGCTAAACAGACTGAACAAGAGATTTTTAGAGCAACTGATATTGATTTACACTAACCTCACTTAATCTAAGGGCTCTTTCTTATCTTTCAGATGAAGAATAATTTTATCAATATAAATTGAATTCGATTTATATTTAATTATGCGAATTGTTTTGCCTTCTCTAAAAAGAGTTCTATAAAATAAGTTCCCTATCAAAATGTTTCAGGTAATTTGTTCCCGGTCAAAATGTTCACAGTAATAATGTTCCTCGCCAAAATGTTCCCAATAAGAAACAGATAAGTGTTATTATATTGGCGCTGTCAGTCAGTTGTCTCAGCATATCACAATGACATTAAACAAACATAACCTAACCTTCGATTACAAAGGGTTAAACGATTAAATTTTAATATTTCGCGAGTTCTTCCATTATTAAAAACAAATTTATTCTATATTTAATGACCATACCTGAATAGCCATTTAAAAAAAAATAAAACATTAACTTAGTAAACTCCACTTTAAAAAACACAATTATTTTTCTGTTCTTAACTATAATGTCACCTCACAAAGTATCTGCTTCATATAAACAAATTTATTTATTGTCATTGTGTTATATATTCGAGTTAATTCCACTTTTCGACTTTTAAAATAGGACATTTTGACAGGGAACATTTCAACTGGGGACATTTTAATGGAAACATTTTAGCAGGAAACAGAACCCGCCACGTAAAAAAGACATTGGTTTGAATTGATTTATGTCAAAGATATTTTTTCAATGACGTAAAGTGGTGTTATTGAAGGTCAAGAATTTTTCTTGGAAACAAAATTTCGTATTAAAATGAAAAATATCACAAGGAATAAGCAATTGATGTAAAAAACAATCGATTGGGTTGTATTTTATTACGAGATAATAAATATTGGGAGTGATTTATAATTTTACTGTTATACTTTTACTTCGAAAACGGCTGATATGTCTCAAAAAAATTAATAAAAATCTGCGATCATGTTTCACAAGTGCTATCGAAATTCGTATAAAAAAACTTCAACGCTCACATTAAATATTTAAACTGGAAGCGACATTTTGTTGGTATTTTTCATGTATTGTTTTTATAATAAGTGTATATATCTCGGAATATTAAAACAACACCTTCTCAAGTTATTTAGTCTGAAAATATAATTTTGATTAAAAAATTGATTTCACGAAATTACATATTTCACTAAACAAATTGCTTTAAACCTCAAAAATATTTTAAGGTTTTTGTTTTAAATCTATTCTAAAAATATAAATTTTGAATCATTTAGATATTGCCTGCGTTGGAGCAAAACCTCCTAGATGAATCAGTGTTTAATGCAGCAGCACGGCTCATAACCGGGGTTTCAAAATATTTGCACATTTCAGAACACCTTCGTAACCTTCACTGGCTCAAGTGCCCTGAAAGAATCCAGTATAAATTGTGCTGGATGGTGTTTAAATCCATCAATGAATTGGCCCCACCCTACATCTCTGAACTATGCGTCCCGGAAAACACTGGTCTGAGGCAGTCAACTCTTAGATCAGCAACATCAGCAGCTGTAGGCAGACTGATGGAACCTAAGCGCAAGCCAAATACTAAGTTTGGTGATCGCGCTTTCGGCGTATCAGGGCAGAAGGCTTGGAATAAACTCCCTCCGGAACTAAGATTCATAACAAGTCCAACAGAATTCAGGTCTTAACTAAAAACTTACCTTTTTAGGCTATTAAAAAAGTCCAGTTATATCCAATTTTCCAATTACATCCTAAATCCTTTATCTAAATTTCGCTAATAAACAATTAGTTAATGTTAATTAAGTTTTAATCTCATGTGACCTACCAGGTAAGCATTGTACTGTATATTATCTCCATTTTTTATGGTGGTGTATATGTTATTAAAAGTGTAGACAGTAAGTACTCTTGTTCTAATTTGGTTGAGAATTTTGATATATCTGACTGTACAGTAACTATAGATGACGTTATATCTAAGCTGAAGAGTCTCGATTCCCCCAAATCCGCAGGACCGGATAAAGTTCCACCTAGATTCCTAGTTAATTGTATGCATTCATTGTCACATCCCATAAATAAGTTATTTATGAAGTCACTCTCATCAGGTGTGTTTCCTGACTTTTGGAAATTTAGTCATTTAACGCCTATTTTCAAAAAAATAAATAAGAGCGAAGTAACAAATTATAGGCCAATATGCATAATGTCTTCTTTACCCAAACTTATCTAAAGTCTAGTACTGGAAAAGTTAAAATCTCAATTTAAACGAGTAATCTCACCACTTCAACGTGGATTTATTAAAAGAAGATCAACGCTTTTCAATTTAATATTATACCCTAATGATATCGTTAATGGCTTTAACATATCATATAAAACTGACTCCATATATACTGACTTCAGTAAAGCATTTTTTACAGATTCTTCATACGTAAATTAAAATTGTTGGGAGTGAGAGGAAGCATGTTTGAATGGTTTAAGAGTTATCTGTTGGGAAGGTACTAAGCGGTACAGGTAGATTCATCCACTTCTTACAAATTTGCGGCATCAAGTGGAGTACCGCAAGGGTCTCATTTTGGTCCAATATTATTTTGTTTTTTCATCAATGACATAGTAAATATTTTTAGTAAAGTCAAAGTTCTGTTATTTGCCGATGATCTAAAGATCTACAGAATAATTAAAGACGATAATGATCGCGCTATTTTGCAGTTGAACCTGAATAAACTATTTGCTTGGTGTTCAGAAAATGATTTGCTAAATATTAGTAAATGCCAGATTATTAGTTTTTACAAAGGTAAACATCCTCTTTATTTTTCTTATTTAATTAATGGCGCTAATCTTCTTCGAGTTTCATAGATTCTAGATCTCGGTGTCTTATTCCACGAAAGTCTGCAGTTTAACTTACACATCGATGAAACTATAAGCGATGTAATGAGAATGCTCGGTTTTATTTTGAGAATGGGGGCAAAGTTTAAAAATATTTTCACTTTAAAACATCTATATTGCTCATTAGTACGAATTTAATTAGAATATAACTTAACAGTATGGTCTACAAAGTTCATTCTCAAGCCTTAGAAAGGTACAAAATAAATTTCTTCGGTACATCAATTTTAAAATGAATATTTCCATCGAATTTATAAATTTTAATAACTTACGTGCCGAAACTGGACTTCTCAAACTATCAGATAGAAGAGTTTTAACTGATATATTATTTTTATTCAAAATTATCAAATCTCTAATTGACAGCCCTGAATTATTGGAATTCATTTATATGAATGTACTTGCCAGACAAACTTGACGCAAAGACACTTTTAAATGTAACAATAACCTCAATTCTATTCCATGTATTCACCAATTCTAAGAACTCATCACCTTGCCAACAAATACTGTGAACTTATTGATATATTTGGTGTTAATAGTTTTGTGAGTATCAAAAGGCAACTAATTTCAGACCTATTTGCTATTATTAATTTATATTATTTATTAGCTTTAAAAAAAAAGGCTTTTCTCCATACCTTCCAACGTTTAATTCACAACTCCTTAGTTTATTTGTTATTTATTTTTTGGTGCATATTTATGACTGTATGCATGTACGGTCATACTTGATATGTATATTATATTTTGATTTACTTTACCATTTCAAGTACTATTATTTGAATTCGATATTAATTACGGCGTTGGTATTTTGCCATTACTTATTGGTTTGTTTTTTTTTCTATAGATACAACAGACACTATTTTGCTTCTTTTTTTAAACATTTATTTTATAATATATATCAGTATATTATATTTATTTATTTTCTATTTACCTGAAGAATAAATTATTTTACTGTTTTCAGTCTTACGGGTTTTGCAACAAACATGAATAATTAAATGTACCTTTATATGAATGTACAATGTACATACTTACTTTATACTTGAAACTTTTCTTTATTTACAAAATTTAGTTTATTTGGATTTCATGTTAATCTTAGGACGGGTTGTTTCGGAGAATTTGAACATTTCATCAAATTTCAACGTCAAGTTCTGTTTTTATTTCAGTTCTGTCAAACAACTAGCCTGCAACGATATAGTAACAGAACTTGAATAGGACTTTCATAGAACCCGAAAATGAACGTTGAAATTTGATGAATTGTTCAAATTCTCTTAAACAACTTGCACTTAGTATTAGAATTTGATTATTATTTTTTTTATATTTAGTTATGTTATGATAATAATCCATGTATTATGTTGCACTTACATACATAAACTGTCAATTTACTCTGTAAAAGCCCGATAGGGCGTTAATGAATAATAAATAAATAAATAAACAAATAAATAAATATATAAATAAATAAATATATAGTAAGTAATAACATAGATCATTGTAGAAATGTATTATATATTTGTACAGCGCTCTTGAGGTGATTTTGCACAAAAACAGCGCTATACAAATCATCCAAATATTATTATTATTACAATCACAAGGCTGGGAAACTGCAACAAATCAGCCTCATAACTTAAATGAGAACCTCCAAAAAATATATATATTTTTTAAAATTAAGTAAAACATTTTAAGATAATTTAATAAATAAGAATAAATTGAAAAAAATTAAAACGATTATTTTTGTAAAATCCCATACCAGTTAGGAGGCTGTTTTGAATGAGTATCCCGGCCTTGTAAAGAAGGAAGTTTTGGTTGGAGGTGTTCTGCGGCTCTAATAAATACCTTACTTACGATTCTTGTCGTGTAATTCACGACAGTGTTAAACATATGTAAGTTTGAGTGTGATTTATTTTATATTTTACCTCGCCAGAGCATCTATGTCCGTACGGCGTAAAGAGAGACTATATCGCCACCCATTTGGGCAGTTTAGTGAGGCAGGTTAAGATAGGGGCTGTAGGAAGAGATATATTAATGTTTAGAGGCCCAGATTATACGAAGGAGGGAAAACAGATGCCAGTAGCTAGTTCCACAAACGAGCCGACATCAACTGTCGGAGATAGGTTTTGAGCATCTACATTGACTCCCGCAGTATGTGACAAAGACAGAAGATGAGAGAGACAGAAGCAGTAGGTAAGCCATTGTAGTAGGTAGTAAGGCTCTCTCTGTTGGCAGCTCGCAGTTAAACACTATACTATGTACAGTACTCGTTTATTACAATAAACCATTATTATAGTCCAACCGTGTACCATCATTATAAATATTCTGGGAATATTGGCTCGAAGATTAACAGTAGCAAGGTTATCATCTTTTCAATGTTGAAGGATCTCTAAAAACCTATTCACAACGCTTGGGCTTCTATGGAGCACCAATAATTGCGATGGAAATATTTTCAGGATTTTTGGAAAGATTGGTTTTAAGTTTAACTCTTAATTCTGTTGTTATTTTATTGCAAACTTCAAAGCGGAGTTACTTTATTCCAAGTGCCCGCTACTTCTATCCGTACTCTCCGAGTAAACTTAAACTTTCCGTAAACTTACGAGTATGGACGGAGCTGCGGTGTGGGGCTCTCCATTCATAAGTACTGACGGGGCTGCGGTGTGGGGATCTCACATTCACAAGCACTGACGGGGCTGCGGTGTGGGGCTCTCACATTCACAAGTACTGACGGAACTGCGGTGTGGGGCTCTCACATTCACAAGTACTGACGGGGCTGCGGTGTGAGGCTCTCATATTCACATTTATAAATTGTTAGTTGAAATATTAAAAAATCCTTACAGTCGAGGACTTCAAAAGTTCATTAAATATACTATTCGGAGTTATATCAAAAGCAAATTTAACAGAGAAGACACCTTCTCTATCTACAATTTTGGAGAAATTAAGAAATGTTATATCGGTATGACAGTATTCATATGATTCTCAGTCAGGGTTCTTATTCTATATTTAGGGTAAAATTTCAAGACCTTCTGTAACGCGATTATAACTTTCTGTTTGTGTTGGTCTTAGCTTTGTTCTAGCAAAAAAGCTTCTCTGCTGGTAAAAATAATTACCTTCAATTAACAACGCAATAATTTTAATTCACTGGGTACCTACTGAGATGAATATTGATTTAAAAATTCTATGTAATTCTCAACTTAATTAGACAAAAAGGAATAAATCGAGACGCTTGAATTATACATTTCTCTCTCCCAATTTGTATTCATAAGGCGAAATGTTTATCGCTCGCAGCTTGTTTGCGAGGAGTCCCCGTTGACGCCCATTTTATGTACTTGTTTTTCGTGGTAAATATTAAATAAGCTTCTTATGTTGTTTCACTTGAATCAAGAACAATGAACAGATTTTAATGATCATTCAGCGGAAAAAAACATTTAATTCTTTTCAAAAATAATTCTTAATCTTGTGGTGTAATTATTACATGTAGGTAGATTATTTATTACACAATATGGCTCAATTCTAATTATCTAAATATTGATACGAGGCCTGTGATGACATAAGACATAAAAACAATTTGATATATGTGCGTCGCAAACAAATACATCCACAAATATAATACAAGATCGTGCAATGAAAGTAGGCTACCAAAAAGGACAAAGCAAATACACAAAATAGTTTACTGTACAAATGAATACAATATTATAACGCACTACCGAAAACCATAAAGTCTGCACCAATTAATAGATTCAAGCTGGATTGTAGGAGCCACATTATTAAAAAGAAAATGCAATGAATAATAAAAATGTTATAATTAATACATGTAATTAATAATAAATTTGAATTAAGCTTCGATGTACAGATGGCTAAAATAAAATTCAGTATAAATGGGCGCTGCCAGATTACGGTGATTTTTTTTGCTAAATCGCGAAAGTAATATTTAATACTGCATTATAATGTAAATTTATAATAATATTAAAAATACACTAATTCTGGATAAAGATGTCTTTTTTAGAAAAGGAAAGAGTTTTAATAATGCAAATGGATGGAATGAAATTACTATTTAAATTCAGTGTATAAAACCTTAGCAGAATCTGAAACCTGAATTGCGCAATGTTTCATTATTTATTTTCGTTTCCTAATCACACCCACGATGAATATTTGAGTAGTATCCCGAACGAAATCCTTAAAGGAGAGAAATGGTTCGCAAGACCTACGTGTAATCTACTTCCAGCGCCGGGCCCAAAGCACTCCTTTCAGCATTCCCGGCAAGTGTTTCAAAAATATACAAGGGCGGCGCGTGTTTACTATACAACGTACAGTACAGTACAGGCTGTATGAAGTACGGGGTACGTAATATCGACGTCGGAGCAAAGGCTTCACAAAAGCGTTTTTAACAATCAGCGGCATACACGTACAATTTGTCGGGAGCTCTCCCGTGAAACCTGTGAATATAATTAAAATTTCCGCTTAGCACTTATCGCACACGGCTTTAACTGTCGTATTTTTTATCTTCTGTGTGCCTTAACGGGCGGCAAAAATTCATTATGAGTACGGCTAAAATCTCTACCACCGTGTAATGAATTTATAAAATTTGGTATTATTTTTCATTTAAAATATTATAAAGCTTTTACATACCACCGTTTTGGTTGCTTATCCAATAATTTTACGGAAATCTGACTGAAAGTCGTTAACATTTTTTAATAAACTAAATCTCTTCCTATTTTTTTATATATCTCTATGAACCATAGCCTACTTCTTACAATTCCCTTCTTTGACATAATATTCACTTATTAAATAATGTACTTAATAAACTAACAGTTTTCTTATTTGAAAGAGATCGCAGACGGAAGTTATTAGAGTGTTTAAAAAGAACAATATTCTTATTTTCTCTCTAGAGATAAGCCACATGCTGACAAGAAGTAGAAGAAACCCAGTTAAGACGTTTATCTTTATAAGTCTTATTTAATTAAGAAAATTAATTAATCTTTGTTGACAGAACTTTTCATTATAAGTTCGCTTCCTTCGAAGAGACCCGTTGATTTGACGTTTGTTCAATTCAAGCGCTATTTATCAGAGTCAGGGAAACTTTTCTGTGTTGTCGTATTACTCTCTTTGTCTCATCTAGGTGCACGGATTCATTTACATAATATTTACTTATGACTCATAATATAGACCCTCTCACTAGACATCATTTAATTAAAGTTTACACGAGCTTTATAAAATTGCCACCCTCTGTGTACTTGTTTCTTTCAAGGGGCACTTTTAGCATCCTACCTCCAAGCCTTCGACACAGATAGTTCTAAAATGTTGAAAAAAGTTCTCACAAAACCGATTTTTTGTTCAATGTTTCAAAAAATGCCCCTGACCGAGACATTTTATCTCACAAAAACTCTAGTAATTTTATTCTGAGGACATTTCTGCCGTGAGGGGAATGTCACCCAAAGACACTGTCAAGTAAATGAAAGCGTAATTATTATGAGACGTTCTTTGAGCAAGGAAAACTTCTTACGAGAAATACAAGCACTGAAGGGACTTATATAATATAAAATTTCAGCGTACCAAAATAATTTACTAAATTGAGTAAATAATAATTAAACGTTTGGGGACTTTCTGAAACATGATATCTCCGTTTGTTGTCACGTTGCTCTTCAAAACCTTAATTGCAAAGAAAACCAAGAAGTTTTTTTTAAATTGTTTGCTCAAGTCGGAATCACTTATATGAAAAACAAAACAGATCTTTTAAATTATCATTATTATTACTCAGGTCCTTCGTGTTAAGGAGAGTGGAGGAAGGAACAGTTTGAAAACTCGGTAACTGTAATCAAATTCTACAGTATCACATTGTCTCTCCGCGGTCGAAATTTTTCTCGATCTTCAGCCCTTTGTTAATCCACAAAAACCTCAATAATATTAATAAAGACGACGGAGTTGAGCTAAATAATTCTTGGTATTTAGAACATAACGGTTACACTAAAACCGAACGCCAAAAATCACTTGAATTTAATTAATTATTATACTGAAATAATTATTATACTTATTGAAGGAAGTATCCTGTCCCATTTGCTCCCAGTGAGACTACGGCATCCCCAATTGAGGTATTTTGCGTGAAAGTACTGAAGAGGGGTAGAAGATGGAGAATAGAAAGGTGGAGAGGTACCTGACTACTCAGATCTGGTCAGCAAACATGACTATTGCCATTTCAATTCTGAATGTTAGTCTTTCATTAGGGCGAGATTATCTTGAACTCTAGAACTAACTACCGTAAATTATAAAATTTTGGACATTTATTCCAAATAATATAATTTATTTTTCCATTATATTATCTCTTTTATTTAAAACACCGAGAGCTAAGGACATTTTATACGAGCTTTGGTGTCGGCTTAATTCATTAACTAACATTAAAATTACATTGAATAAAAATTGAATTGAATATTTTTTAATAATAAATTGTTGTCATAAATTAAATGTTTTTTTATTTCACTTTTGATTTTTTTCAAAAATATAAAATGTGGTTAGTATAGTATATAAACGTAATTCTGTGAAAAAAGGAGGTTTTTCCGATGTAATTGAATCAACGTTTGTCGAACAAGGTTCTTCCTCTCTGCTTTCTTTAACTTACACCAAGATTGGTATTTAACGAACCTCGGTTGCTTTGCTGTATAGAAGAAGCTTAAGACGTTTTAGAATAACGGATATCAGTGGCTTATGTGCAGTGAAGGGAACGAAATACATTTACAGCAAGGAAATGTAAGGGGGAAGAAGATTCGAGATGAAGAAGTGCTCAAAATCTGAGGTTAAAACTGATCAGATGGGCTCAAAAGTCAACACAGTGCTTTATTAAATGTGTAAAAAAATAATATTATGATTATAAATCATGAATGACCTTCCACGGTCCTCTCGTTGGGAGATATTCTTATCTTTCCGTCACCTTTCACGTTTACCTACCTGATTGATAGGTAAACGTTAAAATAAGCGAGGATGCTAGTGGGCATGAACTCGCCAATAAACAAAATAAAAAAATATGTTGGAATAAATTCAAGTATGCCTCAAGTAAATCCTCGGGACTATGCATACCACGTGGCCTTACTTGAGGCAACAAATAGATATATCTAGAAAACCAGACGTTATGAAAATCTTGGAATACTAAGTTTTATTTTAGGGAATAAAGGGCATGACAGATTACGCTATATGTTCAAAGCGTTATATATATGTATATATATATACCTCCATATTGCTCGCCATACAATCCCATACAGACTTGTCACACCTAAAAAGATGATGTGCTATAAGTGTGGACGTGGTGACGATATGCGCTGTGATCTGCTAGCCAGGCTATATTTGAAAATTATCTGACTCTCCTCTCCTACCTAAGGCAGGAGAAAGGGTCGGAACAATTTAAGGAGCGCCGTAATTACGCGGTTGTCATCTGTCAAAGTGACAGATCCCATACAAAGAAAAGATATTCGACGGCAGTTCCCCAATTGATCTGACCCCTTCTCCTGGGGAAGATTATAGCGCAGTGTTTCACCGCATATATGTATTATACGTAAAAGCGACGCCCAAATTATGCATGGATAATATAGTGTAATGTGTCTAAGACTTAACTCTAGTGATAGCCCATTAATCTTGAAATTATGTGGCTTATTTGTATCTGAAAATCCCAGTGGTTGTCGCCCCCATGGCTTGTTTAAGATACCAAACGGGAGAACAGATTTTTTAGCACAGCACAGCATGGCCAGAGAAACGTTGCAATTGAAATTTAAAAAAAAACAATAGATATACATTCTATTTAATTACTCTTCAAATAAACTGTAAAAAAATGAATAACAATATTCCCAAAAGTTAATAATGATTAAATTATAAATCTTGAACTATTAATGGATAGTTGATGTGTCGTGCAATAATTTATTCAGATAAATAAACAAATTTGCGATACATTTTGCTTTGTAAAACGGGAAACATATGCTACCACGTTACTCTGGCTTAACGAATACTCAGATCTGAAAACCAAAGGGAATTATCCTTTTCTGATAAGCCCGCGTGGGAGAGCGGCGAGTACCGTGGTGAACTGCGCTGGTAGGGGTAGTCCCAGCTAAAAAATAAGTATAAGGAAAACCCTTCACGGCTCATAATCTCCTTTGATGGGGCAATTCCTGGGGTTAATAATGGTGGGGGGAGGGTTTAGTAGTTCTAGCGTCGCTCTCAGTTTCCACTGCTGCTGGAAGATTATGTAGGCTCCAAAATATATAAAGCCAGGATAATTAAATAACTTTCATTCCCCATCATGGCTCGTTTCCTCCAGAGACTGAAATAGAAATAAATTGTTTTGATTTTATCGACTGTTTATTCCTCTTTGCAAGTTTTCATTGGTCACTCCAGTGGTCCAAATAATTGTGTTTTCAAAAGTAATAATCATACTGCAACTTGTTTTATATATTAAACTACCTGAAAGAAAAATAATTGTCACTATATTAGTGAGAATTCTTAAAAAAAAATTTAACATTAAAAAAATTCGTACTTGAAAGCCCAAAATATCATGACGTTTTCAAAATAGAAAAAAAAACTTTGTTGAATCATTTAAATGCTGAGTCGGACTCCCGCTAGAGGCCCGAGAGGCCTGAGCCTAGGGCCACAACGTTGGCGGAGGCCCCCGGTGATGGATGTTTTTTGACAAATATTTTAACACATTTCCTAGGGCCCCCAGTTTGTAGGTGCCAAAATTGTATACATTTAAGACCTGGAAAGAAATATTTCAAAAAAAAATTCTAGGGCTTCCACGTCCACTTAGGAGGGAGCCCAGCTTTATATCAAAATGGTACACATTGAGTACACAGGATTCATATGTAATTTTTTTCGAGGGTCCCAACCTCGGAGGAGGCTTCGGCAGGGTGCATTTATTGGTTGGCCCTCCGACCCATAAAATTTATTGCTTTTCCCTTGCCTTTATGAATATAATAATTCATATTCCACTCCCTTCACCAACACCACATAGGTGATGGGTACCCCAATTGGGGACAAATTTTGCCTGCAATGCTTTCCCATGCCTTTGTGAGAATTATAACTGTTTTTCCACTAATTTTTTTCACTCTTGTCACTAACCCCACTTGGAGATGTCATAGTTCCTTAGTTACACTCTGAAAATATTGAGGAAGAGGGACTAATGTTCGGTACTTGCAATTTTATACGTCTCTCTGTAGGTAATAAGGAAGACGTAAAAAAATTAGATATTTAATTTTTATTTGGTTTATTTATCCTTAGACAATTAATGTAAATGCACAGAAGTGGGCGTGTTTATGTGCTCTGACTAATGTAAATTTTATCTCACTTCGGGTCAAATTATCGAAATTCATTCTTGAACAAATAGTAAACAATTTCACTGGACAGTCTGGTCTGGAAAGTGAATTATGTTTATAATAATTAAAATAAAATAACTTTGTTTGAATACCACTTTATTGTATATATTTATAACCAACCGGTTTCAGTTCAACCCGAACCTTCATCAGGGTTAATAAAAACATATTAAATTAATTACAGAGGTGTATGGGTACTTATAGTTAAGGTGGAAGAGGGAGAGAGAACATCAACTTTGGTGGGGGTGGAAGACTTAGGTAGGAGAGAGGGGGTAAACATAGGTGCAGGAAATGGAAATATATTTAAAATGGGGCTGTTTTTTTTAAATCTAATTGTTTATTTAGTAAATTGATTTTATTGACTTTAAGGGATTTTTTTATCTAGAGTGCTTCTAAATTGTTGAGGCGTAGACCTATCCCGTGAATTATGCTTGTGAATTATGTTTATTGGCGATACCATTTTTTTTTCAAATTGCATTAGTTCTCCGTCCTATGGATTATCTGATCAGTACATAAACCTCTCTATTCACTACATAATTAACAAATCATATCTTGGGGCTACCATGTCGTTACAATGTGATTTTATTTTTATTATTTCGATATTGTTTTCATCCAGTTTTATTCATTACAACTGAAGTACTCGGCCTTTATATATGAGACATTCATTTTCCTCTTATTTCGAATATCATATAAGCTAAATTTTATCAAAAGGTATCAAACTTCTGCTTTGATCTTTCGTCACACGCGCGTGGTCTATGAATTCGCACCTATGTGTGTTCTGGTATAAGTTTGACAACGTTACTGATATTTCAGGACATTTCCAGATTCTTTCGGTAGTCTACCACCTACCTTCACGTTTCTAGTGTCATTTAAGCAGATAGAGTAAACACTTCAGCCTAGAATTGGTCCCGGATTCCGCGGATATTTTTATTTATAGGTATATATATATTTACAGGGTGTCCAAGGGTAAAGTGAATAAACTTCAAGGGATGGTTCTACAATATATGACGGTAGAAGAAAAAATTAAATTTAAAATTCTGTTGTTTATTTGTTGTTACAAAAATATTTTTACCAGAAGAATATTATTTTTTCCTCACAAACAAATCAAATTTTGTACCCGAAAACTACCTTAAAACCTTGAAATTTCACAAAAAGGTTTTTCTTTTTTTTTACTTTAATATTATTTAGAGCCACCTCCCTTAAAATGTGCACTTTAACCCTGGACACCTCGTATACATATCCAATAGACAGATGTAAAAAATAAGATTCCGAAATATTAAAAGCACACATTTTCAATTTAAATCAATGCGAAATCCATTACATTAGTATAATACTTACGGGCGACCTTCTGGAATTGTACATCAAGCATTTTCCATCCTTCAATTGCTTAACTGTTACCTACCCTTTTTCTATGTTACAAAACGAAACGGAGTGGAGGGAGTCGGAATAAAAATGGTAGCCATTACCCCTAAAGCCTGGAGCGGACTGACATTAGGTCCATCCCTTACCGAACCTTAGGGACTAATTTCCAAACATCCCCCTACAAACGTGTGAGGATATATTGGCCGATAATCTTAATGCTGGGGTTCAATCGCTAATTCAGATCATTACATTCCTCCTTACCGAGCTCAATCGATATACCGCATACGGAGATACTGCCACTGTTCACTGCTCAAGGATCTGCTTACTACAACTGAGTGGCATGTAGTTATTTTAATGTGTGTCCAAGTTTTTAAAAACATCAAAAAGTACCTTGTGATTCCATCTTTAGTTCCAATGTACGCACTAAACTTTTAAACTTTAATTTAAATTTAACCTGAACTACGAAGATAAAGCTGTCGCTACGTAAATTTCACTGTTTAATGGTATTATCAATCTGTTCATTTAATATGCTTGCAGTGGCAAAACACCAATCCGCAGAAACAATAATAATTAATAACGATCGTCCCCAATTGCAAACTGTTGTTACTCTATGGCACTGACTTGATCACGTGACACTTTAATTCGTAGTTGGTCTTGGTTTGCTTACCATTTCCTCTATTTGAATAAAATGTAAATGTTCGTTTGTTTTAAATCTTAAATCTGCGAAAGTTTTTCACCGATTACTTTAAAATATTGACACAACGTTGCATACTAATACGCGGGTGTTTTTATATACCTATATTATATAGATGTCACCTGTGACACAAATACAGCGCGACTTGTTTGAATAATAATTGAAACATCTCAACAGATACAAATATAGCGCTACCTGTTTGAATAATAATTGTAACATCTCAACAGATTCAAATATAGCGCGACTTGTATGAAATATAATTGTTACATCTCGACAGATACAAAAACGAAAATAAAATAAAGAATCCTTCCAGAACTCCGCAAAGAGTTTCCCCGTAATTAGCTATAACGAGTAATATTAGAGACGGACGGAAGCTCTCCGGGATAAAGACCGGAGAACGCCGCAAAATATTAACAATATTCTAGTTCATTAGTCCCGACCTAAGTATAGTAATAAGGCGGTCCTCCGGGAGATGTGAACGAATTGTGTGCGGGAAATTGAGCCTTGTTATACACGTATATTGGGGAGTAATTTGGGTCCTGTTATTCAATCAAAAGCTGTATTACGATTTTAACAGAGATTTGATGCTACTCGGATTAGTGGCTCGGATTTCTAATATACTGGGGCGTGATTATCTGGCTCGCGTACCACGTACGTATTCTGTGAAAAGTGTTCATTTAAGACGTTAGAGATTTATATTGTACGTCAGAAATCATGTTTTCTGAAGGTGACTCATTTTCAAACACACTACTTTCATTTTGATCATTCTAAGGGCCTCTTCAAAAATCAATACATTGGGACTTTATAGTTTTCCATTGCGAAATAATTTTATATTTCCAATGTTATTTTGAATTTAGTTATTCTTTGTTTCAATTCATTTTGTTTAATTCAGCCAATTATGACTGGACATTTTGTTACAAAATTTAATCAATGTAAACGCAACCTTATGGATACAATAACCTTAAATAATGTGAGTGCACCTCTTCTATGGTTTTGGATATGACAACGTTATAAATAATTAAGTCCTTTGCGTGGCGCGAGCTTTAAGCAGAGTTTTTCAAAACCACATGTTGATGTGTAGAGAAATTTTAATTTTATTTTTAAATTCAAATATGCTAAATATGATTTTACGGTTAAAAAAATAAGTAATAAAAAAATAATAATGTTTAAATTTTCCAAGGGCATAAGGACATTTAGTTTTATTGAAGTGAAACTTCTTTACGCGCGTCATGCAATTTCGAGGACCGAAGTAAAACCGACTCATGACCGCCACGAAAAACCGTGATCATTTCCCTATAGGAGCCTAGCTAATATTATATACCTAGTTTAGGTCACTCTCCAAACTCAGCTTCGCGGTCTAGAGGCAGAGCGCCCGACTGTCGTCGTGAAGAACCGAGGTTCGATCCCCGCTTTAACATTTTTTTTTTTTTTTTTGTGATTTTTTTAATACGAGGAAAAGTGATAAAATGCTCTCGTGCTGCGACTTTTAGATATTTTGACTATATGATATTTTGGTCGAAATATAGCTTACAAATCGAGCCGGTAGAGTCGCTCGGTACTTTAATTAATTATTTTTATTTCGAATCATTAAAATTACTAATCAAGGCCGATAACGCGACTAATTACCCTCGCAGACGTGCGTGACAAGTTTTTTTAGTAAAAAACACAGCCGTAAGTGAGTTTTTCAAAATTTAGAAATGTTTTTCAAATTCAGACTCCATACGGGTATGAGACTGTTAAAACACAATAGTTCTTTTCCAAAACAGACAAATATACGGAAATATTTTGAAAAACGACCGATATGACTTCAGACTGCCGATATATCTTCGATTCGACCCTATATAAAGCGTTAACGAGATGTTATGTGATATTATTCATTTGCCGTGTTTGAAAACGAAAATTTGCGCGGGACAAGTCAATTTAGGAGTACACGTTGTATACGCGGTTCTCGTCGCGCGAGATACCTCTCCTCGCGGTCTAGAGGCAGAGCGTTCGACACTCGTTATGCAGGACCCGGGTTCGAATCCCATATTTTTATAACTTTTAAATTTTTTTTATCACATGCTTCTTATAAATATGTCAATAGACAGAAAAAAAGAGAGAATGAAATGAAAAGAGAGAGAGAAGAATACTAAAAGTTTCACTCCCGTCGTGCGTAGGCTTTGCCACACACTGTATTTTTTTGTACTGTGGTAATAAACTTAATAACGAAGTTTGTAGCTCTGGCACTCGATAAACTGGTCTAATTTGTCGATTTTCTCGAAATTCATAAAATTTATGATGAATCTTATGATTTTCTGGTCCGTCATGAGTTGGTCTATCAGCTCTCCACGGGATATCGTTAAGTTTTGACTTTCTGTATACACCTACATATCGTACAGATAACGCTTGTTATGTTATTCTTCTCTATGAAAATTACTAGTCATTAGAGGTGAAGCGTATTTACTAGAACAGATGTTTGGAACAGATATTTCAAAGAGACTTTCGTACTTAGTATTTGTTCTTAAGTATTGCGCGTCTTGCGAGTCTTGCGCGTCTTGCGAGTATTGCACGTCTTGCGAGTCTTGCGAGTATTGTACGTCTTGCGAGTATTGCACGTCTTGCGAGTATTGGACGTCTTGCGAGTCTTGCGAGTATTGCACGTCTTGCGAGTATCGGACGTCTTACGCGTCTTGCTAGTCTTGCGCGTCTCGCATCTCGCGTATTCATACCGAGGGCGGGGCATATGTATAGGCATCTCGTTACTCGCTTACATAAGAAGAGTGTTTCCCTAATCTTTGAATATTAGGGAAACACTCTTCTTATGTAGGTGAGTAAGCGAGAAAGGATATGATACTGAATTTAGTAGATCGCGATCAGCGCGATCTCGACTGGTATTGTCAATAAATTCCGACATTATGCGTCCACCAGTTAAAAAAGGTTTTAGCAAGAGTACAAAAGCATCGCCGGAGACGAGGTCCGGCCGGGCGCTTCCTACCTAGTGCACATAATTAGTGCACGGCTAATGTATTATTTCTCGCTTTCGAAAATTGGAAGCTATCTTGTGCGAACTGTGAACGAAAGTGGCGCCATCTAGAAATAAAATATTAGGGCTTTATAAAAAAATATTTTCACTTTGTTGGCATTTAAAATCTTTGTTGTTAAGATGCACCACCATAATAAAGCTTGGCTTGTGTATGTGGGGGTGTAATATTATGTTCGTTATTTTTACTATGAGTATTCTGTTTATATTTTCACTGTATTTTTAAGGTGATAAAAGGTGCAGTTTTATTTAGACTATTTTCTTTGTAAATTTGTAAAATTACGTGATATAAAAATAATGCATTTAGTTTTCTGACTTTAAATTCTTTAAACAGAAGTTCTGATGAATATGTACCTATATGATTTAAGTGGAATTATTTTTTAATTATTATTTTATTTAATCTATGATGTATCTTAGTTTCCTCACTCTGTCTTTGAGTACGTTAATGTGTGTGGACGATTTTATCCATTAATTTGTCTACTGTAATGTATAGGTATTTTATTTCCGTTTGGCTTTCTATCACTAAACACAAGATATTGCAGATATTATTATGTTGTTGTGTATTTGCTTAGAGTAGATTATAATTTATTTTTCTTTAGTGTTCCTTGTTTTTTATGCAGAATTGTATATAATATTTTTTTTTTAAACATAGTGTTAAGTAGTAAATTTATGTCAAACCACTTCTTTTAGTTCATTGATGTATCTGTGTTGGCCATGTTGTTTATTTCCGTCCATGTATATTAGTAGCACTGTGTCGTCCTTTTGTTTCACCTTAATTACTATAAAAGGCAATCTGCATTTGGGAAACTTAAATTTTAACATTCTAATTTTCATTATAAAATGAAAATTCGCTTTCGTTGTATGAGATGACAGTCATTTAATAATTTAACTTCTTGGGGCCTCTTATTTAGGTAGCAAGTTTTCCGTGCCAAGACTCTAATTAATTAGGTTAGGTAAGATGAGAATCTCCGAAACCGGTTCGTTCGGAGAGAAATAAATAGAGTTTTAAAAATTTATTTTATTTTGCTCCATTGAAATTGAAATTCTCTAGCAACCCCCCCCCCCCACCCCCATAATGGATTTGAAAAGTCGTTGTGGGAATCACATTTTTTTGCGGGAATTACTTTTTTAGAAATTCTCTAACAATCCCCCCCCCATGTAATGAGCAAGTGAAATACTAGGGAACAGGTATTTGGACTAAGTATTTATTCATACTTGTATCAATTGTTCCGAGTATCAAGAAGAGCTAGTACGACTCACCTCTACTAGTCATGACAATCCACCTAAATAACTGTATAAAGTGAGAGCATAGCCCCAACAAGCCAAGATTCGAGGAATTATCATTAAAAACAGTGTTTTTTTTTGTTGTTTGTTTTTGGGGTGTTATGCCGTGTTGCGCTAACTCCTTCTTTAGCCGACGTTTCGGACAGCGTTGCAGTGTCCATCATCAGGGCAGATCCGGTAGATCCGAAGATGTGTGAATTTTGGTTGTCGAGTTTGTGCTTATTTATTTGTGGCCTGGGCCCATCCAAGTGCGAAATGCCAACGGAAGTGGCGACATCTTGTGGCGAATTCTGAAAGCTGAAATTCTGAAACAGTGTTGTTTTGAATTTTTATTAGTGAATAATTCGAGCACTTAGCGGTTATCGTTATGTTCCTGTAAAACATCCATTCTCTCTTTTGTTGTTATGACGGAATGTGCTTTAAAATACTGTATTTAAATTTCTAAGAAACATAAAAAAACACAAAACATTAAGTACACAAAACATTAACAAAAAAAACACAAAACATTAAGTACATTGAACATGATAAAAAAATTATAGATGCCAATATACAGCCTAAACAATGTGCAAACATACTTAATTCCTTCTTTGCAAATGTTGGGAAAAATCTTGCGAAAAATATCCATAAGCCTTCAAACCAAGAAAACCATAAAAATAAAAATATACAGAAACATAATATACTTTCAATGTTTGAAACAACAACAGAATGTGAAATATCGAAAATAATAGAAAATATGAAAGGAGGTTCGTCTCCCGGTTTTGATTCTATTACGACACACATGTTAAAAACTATGAAACCTCACATAATAAAACCTATCACTCATTTAATAAACTTAAGTTTAACAAATGGAATTTTTCCAATGAATTACAAAACCACAATAATCTCACCTATTTACAAATCTGGAGATCCACATCAAGCAACGAACTATCGCCCAATATGTCTAATTTCTAATATAGGAAAGATCTTTGAAAAAATAGTAAAAAAACAATTGGTAAATTTTCTAGATAATAATAAAATATTACACAAAAACCAGTTTGGCTTTATAAAATCACTCAGCACACAAGATGCTATTGCTAACGTAACTTCATACATTCACGAATCATTAGATAAAGGTAAAAAATGTGCGGGTATATTTATTGACCTTAGAAAGGCATTCGATAGCATATCCCATGAGATGCTATTAAAAAAATTGAATAATATCGGCATAAAAGGCAACGTGATTAAATGGATCACCGACTACTTAAAAAACCGTCCTCAAGTGGTAAAAATCAATCGTGTTAAAAGTGATCAAGAGATTACAAGCTTTGGAATCCCCCAAGGTACAGTGCTTGGACCAATTCTATTTACTATATATGTAAACGATTTTTTTTTTCAACCTTTACATGGTCAAATCACGTCATACGCCGATGATACAGTATTAATAATAAGTGATAAGACTTGGGAAAAAGTAGAATTAAAGGCCACAGAAGACATCAACACGCTCAAGAATTTTTTCGACACCAATTTACTGTCACTTAATAATGAAAAGACATTTGTAATTCCATTTGCAATCCATACAAATGATACTCCTAAAAATTTTAACATTGTCATACATAATAATACTAAAATTCACAGCCAAAACTATTGCAAATCAAACTGTACAGTACTAAAAACAACAAATGAAATTAAATATCTAGGAGTAATTATTGATAAAAATCTGAAATGGAAGGAACAAATATGTCAAGTAGTAAAAAAAATTAGAAAATTAATATATATATTTTTAAGAATTAGAAACTTTCTGTCGATAAAAAATCTATATTTAATTTACTATGCCTTAGTTCAATCCACTTTACAATACGCTATTATTAGTTGGGGATCCGCGTATAAATGTAACCTTCTTCCAATTGAAATTATACAAAGAACAATTATTAAAATTATATTAAAAAAATCCTTTGACTACCCAACAGAACGCCTGTTTGAAGAATTTCAAGTACCTACATTTAAAGACCTATATATTAAAAACTCATTAATCCAAATTATAAAAGAAAAAGATAAATATCAATTTTTAAATGAAAACAGAACGCGACTTAGACATGTTTTTCTATGCCCAAAACTAAATACGTCTTTTGCACAACATCATTATACTTACCAGGGAAGAACTTTTTTCAATCGTCTACCAGAAGAAATCAGAAGCATTAATGATAAAACCCAAATACTGCTCTCTGTCAAGAGACACTTTAAAAATATTCTGAAAAAAAAACTACTGTCACTTAATTAATCTCACAAATATCCTTAGTTTTCCAAACTTTCTTTCTTTATTAAAATTTATTATATTAATATATTATCCTTCACTACTATCAAAAAAAAAAATACTTCAGCAAACATACATTTATGTACAATGAATTATCTAAGTACTAACTAACAACAACATTTATGTACTCTCCCCTTCCATACACAAGCAAATGCTTTCAATGGAAGAGTAGTAAAAAAACCCAAGATGTAAAATGAATTATGTACCATGTAAACTTATTATTAAAAATAAAAAATAATTCCAAAAAAAAAAAAAAAAAATTTACGCAATACTATTTTTATTTGTAAATTAGATTTCATTTGTGAATGTGATAATAAGTTAATCGGGATACTGCTTCCTTTCGCGTCCTTAAATCTTGTTTGTGTTCGGTAATATACAGGGTGTATCGGCAAGTACCCGACAAACTTTAACCAGCTATTCCTCAGCACATTTGGAGTAAAAAATGTTATTGGCGCTTTGCTGTCCGGTAACATTTTTTTTTCCATTAAAAACAAAAAATAAATAAAAAAATCCACACTCCGTCACTGTCATTTGCATGGTGTCTCGTATTCAACAGCTGTTATTAGCGAGTGTGTCAAAAAGTGTCCTCGCTCTTTCGTTCACACTAAATAATAATAGTTAAAAATGAGACGAATGGTGCTCCATTTCGTTGTGATTGTAAAAACGCGCCAACGTAGGTACGTACGTAAGTTATTCAACGAAACTCGAACAAAATATTGCCAGACGGGTTTTCAAACTTTGACAAAGGATAAAACATTGGAGACATGTGGTGAAAATATGAATAATAAATTTTTTATTAAAAAAAAATGTTATCGGACAGCAAAGTGCTCATAACATTTTTTACTCCAAATGTGCTAAGGAATAGCTGGTTAAAGTTTGTCGGGTACGTGTCGATACACCCTGTATTTTTGAACGGGTTAAATGTAGGAGAGTTTTTCTTCATCTTGACAAGTTGAAATTCATAAAGCAGCATAGACAATGTAATAAGAATAATAATTGTTTTAAATTCAAATGAATCTATGTAAGAAAACGGAATTTTCATTATTAATAGTTTTATTTTAATAATATATTTTCATAATATAATCACGGTGGTTAGTCCTAGTGAACAATAAAATCCTCTTGGCTATGATTAAAATAGTAAAAAACTATGAGTTTTGTAAGAAGAATATAAACTTTTGCTATCGATTATTCTTTCTATTATCTAATAATGTTCAAGTAATCCATAAAACAATTAATCTTATGTAACATTTTTCGTTTTATATTATTAAATATTATTTGCCTTGTTAATCTTTAAACCTACCATACAATAAATGATCACTTTACCATCGAGCATTGTGAATGCATTATTTATTCGTCCCAGCTGGTTATGTGTATTGTGTAACCCATCTGTACCACGCTGCGACACCGCACCGCCTGGAATAAGCGCTATTCCTAAACTGTTCCGCGTCTGCCAATCTGCCGGCACTTAGAGATATCAGCGCTTCCTCAACACAATTTCAATTTAAAGAAAACCTCGTTCACGATAATGTGGAAGTGGAAATTCGCGTTCCGCGTTACGTCGGGCGGATTGTGCACTGTCTTCAACCACGCGATACCACCGCGACGCCACCTTCAGTTTACCGCCCGCGCCCTCGCCCGCACCAACCCCCGCCACGCTAGCGCCGAAAGGGCTATCAAAACAATACGAAAATTCATAGAGTAAATGAAAAATTTATGTTTATCATTTTTTTGAATGCTTAAAGTTTTTAACTGCAAATGATTTAAAATTGTGAGATTTATTTAGAGACTATATATTATATACTATTAAAAGACCCTCAACTAATACTAACCCGTTAAAATGCATTCATTTGAAGTAAACTAGAATATGAACGCTCTCTTTGGAATCCATATTACAAAAAAATATGAAAACATCTCTGGAATATTTTTTCTTTTATTTTCCGACGTCCGGGTTAAATCTTCCCCACAGGAAAAACTAAACCCTTCCACACACTTTTCCACAAATGATCATCTAGTCAATCCACAAGCAAGTCAAGTGCATTATATAAGCATAATAAATACAAAATAATACAAAAACAACACGTCGAATCACCAGAGATCAAATGGGAAAATAATTCACCGACTCCAGATATTTTCATATAAGAGGGTTCGGCTCGATAGAACATCTAATTGGACCTATAAATTCTACTAATTCCTCAGTAAAAATATTTTAAAAATCTTTCGTAATACTACATGTATTTAAAATGACTGATTTTTTTCATTTTTATGTATAAATTCTTCGACAGATCTAATACGCATAAATTTTGAATGAGAGAGCTAGGTATAATGCCATTAGCCGAAATAACAAATGGTAATATTTTTATAGTCTGCGAATGCCAAATTCTTTTAATTTAGTTTCCTAAGTCAATGTATTTTATGTATACTCGGACGGTGTTAATATAGAACTTCCCGATATAATATGTTCTATAGTTTCCGGAAAAGCCAAACATTTTCTAGATAAATCCTCAATTTGATGAGTATCTTTGACTATATGCTTCCTATAATTTTTAGTATAAATGACTCTATCCTGAATGGCAAGCTTAAACCTTTCTATTTCTGCGCTCAACTCTCCAATACTCAACCATTTGTTTGACGAAAATTTATGAATATACGTTTGGTTGAGAGAATTGAAGTGTTTTGGGTGTAAAATTTTATTTGACCAGGAATCTAATAATTCCTGTTGGGATTTATAAAAATGTTGGCATTCTCATCGTATCAGTTTAAAGGTGTAATGTTTTTATCTGCCTTGCAAATTATTTTGTGCAATTACGAGCTATGAGCTTTCCTATGGAAAAAATTATTATTATTATTATTAAATCTTTTTTTAATTTTCAAAAATATGTATACAATCACAGACATATGAATATATAGACTAGAAATTAAAGATGAGGGGTAAAATCAACTGTTGAAGAACGAAGGGGGTAAAGCTGACTGTGATTCGTCAATAAATCAATCTGACAGTATATAGGCATCTCGCATTATAATATCACCATTTAGTTCTTAAAAGTAAAATCTGCTTTTGAATGAATAGACATTTATACATGGGAGCGCAAATTACTCGCCACGTTATGAACAAATTTGCGAAGTCCAAATTCAGCAAAATAAATTTCTTCTATTTTCAGAGTCGAATATTTCGTTTACGTATTTAGTTAAGACACTTTTATAAATGTTCATAATTTACTTCCCAGCAACCAACCAGCTTTGTGTTCAGACGTATCTCGATGTGATAGTATATGTTTCTACAACTGATCCGTATTATACGATGTGAATATGCTTAAAATAAAGTAAAATAATGCGTATATATGGAATGTAATACGACAATTGGGTTTATTCTCTTTTTCACGTCTATTTTTATAAGTTTTCATACCACAAGCCACCATTTTGCCGTGTTATTTCGTAAAATGAACCAATGATGCCTCGACCACACTAATCAAACAAACTAAAGCACACTAATCGAAGAATGTATCATATTAATTTTCAAACAAAAATATTCAAATCAACTCTCAAAACACAAAACATATTTTTATCTGAATACTATGAATGTATTATAATAATTCTCAAACAAAAATGTTGGCACCTAATCAACGGTCAAAACCAAAAAAAAAACAATTGAATCCAAAGAATGTATTATAAAGATTCACAAAAAATGTTCGCGAATATGTCATGCACCTAATCAGCTGTCATAACACAAAATAATGTTGTTCAAATCTCTCTGGATACATCTTTTGACTCAGTAGGTTTTTGTATTTTTTGTACCTATCATGAATAATATATGAGTTTTTAAAACTTCATATTTCTCACGAATGTAAGTGAGAAAATCTATAAGACGCTGTATAGTGAAATAAAGCTTGGATGCTACGCACTTAAAATAATAAGCCAGAAGGCTCATGATGATGTCATCTGCACTGATAGCTTAAGGCGATGCCATACGTAGTAATGCAAAATCATGTGTTTTGGTTTGAAAATTTGGTTGCCTAGAAATGTTTTTGATGCTTTAATTAAATACTGCGAGTAGAATACATCTTGGCCTTTGAAATAATCGAGTATTTTTTTAGATAAATCTTTTTATAAGCCCAGAAAAAAATAATGTATAAGGCCTATGAAAACTGCTTTAAAGTTCAAAATCTCCTACTTACGAACCCATTTTCGGTTATGATTTTATTGTATAATGTGGAAAATTAAGTTATTTCTAGTATTTCGAAAAAAAAAATATTTATGCCTGAACATCCACAAAATAAAATAAAAGGCACTTTTTGGACATGTTTTTTTTTTGCATAAATCAAAACAGGCGGATGGTGTTAAGCGGGAATTTAAACCTTATCGCCATCTACGTAAGGGGTTTTTATTTATAGCAGCTCAATTTGAAATATTACAAGACGTAGTGCATCGCCTTAAATAAAAGCGTATTGTATTAAAATAGTTTTGAACTGAGGTACTTTGACTTTTGAATCGTTAGTGTGGTGGAATTTAACATTTAATCGTTTCGTACTTTGACATTTATACAAGACCCATTCATCCATTTTTTTAACTCGTATTTATTTATTTATTTACATGTCTAAAGAGGCTTTTACATTTTGATTCAATTCAACTTAATATGCGGAATATTACATTGGCATTCAACAAATCGGTACAAGTTCTTCTAGTGGGGTGTCCTCATTACATAAAGATAAATTATTACGTCAGCAAAAGGTATATTAACTGTTTTTTTATTAAATGTCGTTGAATTGAATACCATAGCTGTAGTACGTTGCATTTCTAGGGCTGTAGTAATTTTTGTGTCAATTTTCTTGGACTGCTGTAAATTTAAAAAATACACAAATTAAATCGTGTGAGGAATGTGGAGATCCGCAAAGAGTGCAAGGCTGATGTAAGCGTAATGAGTAAGATTAAGAAAGGGATGCTAAGATGGTTTGGGCATGTAGAGCGAATGAGCGAAGAAAGGAGTGTAAGGAGAATGATGATGCAAATGCGAATGGTAGCAGAAGTCGGGGACACCCGAGGAAGACATGGCACGATCAAGTGAATCAGATACTCGAGTCGGGCCATGTCAAGAGTCAGAATAATAGAAGAGTATGTATGAGACGATGTTTGAATGTGAATGAGGCAAGAAGTGTGTGCCAAGACCAAGTTGTTTGGCGGTCCGTCCTCTCTGCTACCCCTGCGCGAAAACGGCGTAATGGTTAGTTAGTTAGTTAATTAAGAAATTTTGTACCATAAATGAATAATTAATCTGTCGTTCAAAAAATCTAATGACTAAAAAACCGCTCTGTTTTAGCTTTGTTTACGCAAACCATTTTAATGATAAATCGATTATCAAAAGTAACTAAAATTTTTAAACAAGTCAATTGGTCAACAGTGAAACAGATGCTGACCTTGAACGCGATGATATTTATACATAAAACAATACCTAACTTCTTACCCAAATTCTTTTTAAATTAAATTATTTACAGGAAGAACATTCACAGACATAACACGAGGGCGTGCAATGAAAACGGTCTACCAAAAAATGACAATACGTAAAACCGTATTTTGCACAAAAGGGATGAAATATTATAATGCGCTACCAGAGACTTTGAAGTCTGCAGCAATTGGTAGATTCACGTGAATTGCAAAAGCCACATTAAGTAAGAGAAAATGTAAGTGTATGTAATATATAATAAAATAGTTATTTTTAAACTACGTCTACCAACTTCTAAAGTAAAATTAATAAATAATACTTATCAGATCACTACATAAGTGATGTATAACCACCAAGATAGATACATAATAATTACCTCTCTCTAATACTAGCAGAAAGCCAATATCCTTTTTTTCCAGGTACACGCGCTCTGTTTATTTACAAACCGATATTAAAATCATTTGAATGCCTATGAAAGTTTTAAGTCAACCAATAATAAGGGTATACCCTCTGGCGTGTTTTATTGTATGCAGGTGCCAGTTAGGGTATATATGGTTCTAGATACGCCGAGAGATGTGATGTATATTAAATGTTCTCGCGAAGGCAGTATTTTTTAGTTAACGCGGCCACGCTCGCCTTTTATTAGGGAAACTTTTTTGAATGTAACGTTAAAAGTTTTTATTATCTGGTCCTTATATACGGCCTGCCTTCAACTCAACAGTTTTCGCTGATATATAGTATCAAAGAGGAGAAGGAAGATATAATAAAGATTCTTTAGTTCAAGCTCGTATAAGGAATATTTCACGGCTAATAGCATTTTTAAGAACACTTTATGGAATGAAGATGGCTCTTTTAGAGTGACGTATATATATGTTTTAATGAAAGCACTTTAATCATATCGTAAATCACAGTGTTATACAGAGTAATAACGGAATTACATTTCTTGTCGTATGATACTTTCTGCGTCTGATCGTGGTTTAATTTAAACTATTTCAATTTAAATACGAAGAATATTTATGCGACGTTGTACGCATAAAAGGCGCGAGATAATATTATTTTTCCAGGTGTGATTTAACGATTGGCATAAAGTGTTTTTGATTTGCATAATTTTTTGAAAACCCGATCCTGTTTTCTTTTAGCTCCGTTTAATATGCACGATGTTTTCCTTCTGAAATACGGAAATATGAAATAATGTGCTCGAAATCAACATTTTTAGCATAGTGGTCAGTTTTATTAAAAACACTTACTCACACCGTGGAAATCATTGATATCAAATGAATTTACCTGTTTCATATTTTTAAATATAATACCCTCTTTCATAAAACGGGTATTTACAGAACTTTATTTGCTTCAGTATCGCTGTTTCACTTCATCTTTAACGTCATATATCAATGCCCACGTATTCTAAGAGAAACTATCTGTTTTTTTCAAAGTTTTACGATATAAGTTTTCATTCGAAATAAAATAATAAAACGTATTTGAAACCATTAAGGATTTTTAAGGTTATGGTTTCCCTTAATGAAGAAATTTCGTTTAAACGCCACTCTTTATTTGATCATGAAGTTTTAAAATAATTTTAACTGCATAATTAACTACGTTGATTCCGTTTGTTTCAAACCCCTGTGGGTTCGTGCTTTTTCAAAATACATCAAAATATGAAATTTATAAAATTCATAATATGTGTAAATAATATAAGTAGACATTTTTGTGGCGTTTTATAGTAATGTGCACTGTGCATAGTGTACGGGAAGTTTTACGTCTATAGTATTAGCGTATCGTGCCATCTTTCCACAAGAACAACCAAAACGCGTTACTGTCACTCTCGCTATCCGATACTACTTATGCCGAGTTCACACGAGGATACAACAATACCGTCTCGACCCAGCTCCACACCCATTGTCCTAGTGTGTACAGTAGTTTAGAGGCAGGACAATGAACCAAGACATTGTCTCAGAGATATACGGGCAATATCTCCGCAGGGTAGTGTCTTACCCTTACCACTGCGCCCGGCCACGTTGTCCGTATGTAAACGCGCTTGAACAAGACAGTAGGACAATAGCCGGTCACTCCACGCATATCGGCTCTCAGCGCTCGGATCTCGTTTTTGAGCTTAAAAATATCGCGTAAATAGAACACTTAAAGACCTAACCTATATCGCGAACTCGCTCGTAACGCAGGTTGTCGTGAACTACGGTCAAATTGTTGTATTGTCCCATTATCATTTCCTGCGCGGTCGAGGCTGTTTACGGAGCTGGGAGTGGACAATATTGTATTGTCTTTTATATTGCCCTCGTGTGATCTCGACATTACTTCCGATTGCCTCACGGGTTTTAGTAAAGTTTTAGTTTAATGTTTAGTTCAATATATTTTTTCGAATAACAAGCGATGGAGAATAGGCATTGGACAATCAGTCACATTCTGTTATAGTACTTTCTTCTCACTCTATTTCATTATAATAAGCAGTCGCATGGTTCTTATATTGTTCTACCTCTGTATTGTTGTATCTAAAGCCTGCTAACAGAAGCCTTGCTACACCGCATTATTAAGTCTGCCCTCCCCCGCTCGACATACATGAACATATTTATACTAGTGGACTGACTCTCACGCTACTGGTTACGACGGTCAAGCAGCATGTTTCTTAGTTGCTTCTGTCTCCAACCTCCTACTGCAATGTCTAACAGTACAAGCCCACAAAAGTAATTTATTCTATGAAACTTTCGAAATATCTACAGTTTATTGTATCAACACCAGCGATCCAATATAAAGTATGTTTGTGTACTAATTTGTTACATAAAACAGTGAGCCATAATTTTTTTAATTGGTGAAAACCGATTTACGAATTGCTAACCCAAAAATATTTTAATAATGCTTCATATACAAAAAAAAATATATCACATTTTAATACTTCCACAATAATTGATTCGTTTTGCAATAACTACTTTTTGATGCAGATTTCACAAAATACTACTTAAAAAAAGTAACTTTTCATAAATATTTCTATACAAAACATCAAGTGTCAACAACATTAGAATACCTAGTGCACTTGTTCAAAGTTTCTTATCACCGCGCGCAATTAATATAAGTTATCTAACTCTCGCGTGCTCAAGAATGATCAATCAATCGCAAAACATTCCAGATTTCATATTCTTTACACAATGTGGTAATGATTCACAATTCCCGCAGAACATATGTTGCTTTCCTTCACCTTTTCATAATGTTCTATTGAAAGGAGTCGCAGATGTTTGACGCAGTTAATTACACGTCCAGACGGGAATGTGAAGGGCGGTCCGCCCTCCATACGTCAAGGGGTCTTTAGCCAAGACAAATTCTGTGATCAACTCACGCCAACAACATATTAGTGGCGGGACCCGCAGGAACCCCGCAATCAAAAAAATGTTCGAACGTTTGGAATATGTATTTAGAGATTGTAATAAATTCAACTAAAATACATTATGAAGTTTTTCTTATCTATAAACCGTCATAAATGTTGAAAAAAGTACTAATTACCTACACTATTTTAAGAAAATGCTGATAAGAACGCGGTTTTTTTAATATTTGAAATGTGTTACAAAACGTCCAAGTCTCTGAAGAGAATTATAAACGATTTAATGTATATTTTAGTTGCGCAGATATTTGAGATATAGTGTTTAGTAACGGAAGTAAATAGACTTCTTAGCAATATTACACTCATCACATTTTGTTTTATGGTTACCTGCGTAAATATACAAATTCCGTTTGAATACCATACAAATTCGTTCAAGTTAACAACTATTTTTATACGAGCTCAGAATGCTATTTTTTAAACCCAATGAAGCTTTATGTATTACTTAAGGAAATAGGTATTAATGGTATAATAATACAAAATTTTATATTTTGTGTTATCAGTAGGTTACATTAATTAAAAAACCTTGTTCATTCTTACATTCTAATTAAATGCACCTGTTACGAAGTAAACCTGAATAATTAGAACAAAAAAACCATTTCCCCACAAAAAAGGCAACCGCTGACTAAACGCTACACGGCGTAGCGCGACAGTGCAATTTGCATCTTGCAAAACACACGAGCACATGGCCGGCAGCCTGCAACCGGTGCAGGTGATTCTAGCGTACACCCAACCGGCAACCGGCAACCGGCAACCGGAGAATGAAAATAGGCAGACGCCAACCGGTGCCCGGTGGACTGCAATCGGCAACAACAGACATGCCGTCACCGTCCCTCCCAGCCATTTGCTTACGAAACGGTTATGAAATTATTTTATAAATCGTAAGTATTTATTTCCGACACAGTTGAAATTTAGAAAGTTTGCTAATTATGAAATAGTTATTTAGTATTTAATAATGTTGATTAAGTTTATACCCTGATTAATTACCATTAACCGCAGTGTCGACCCTAATCGATGCAGATGGAATCATTTTCGAGTTGAATTTAACATGTTTTCCTGTACTGGCAAAACTTTTTAAGGCACAATTTGCAATTTTAAAAGCTCTTCAATAATTTCAAAGCTCTTCTAATCTTCTCTTATGAAAAGTCTCATTTAAATAGGGATTCGGGGTTCATGTTGCAGTAATAATTGCCTGGTTTAAAGAAAACGGTTTAAGTGTTTACCGATATTATTTTTATTTATTTTAACATGGATTCCAAGATATTATTTATATTATTTTATAATATCAAAATACAAATAATATTTATTGGGTTTTAATAGTTTTAATAAAACCACAGCTGGGATATTTAATGAGTTTATCGTAAAATAAATTTGAAATCATGAAATCAAATAGTTCATTTTGTTTTATTTTTTAAATTAACATCAAATACTAGTTAATTAAGCAAAATTTTGTGAATTATTATCTTAAGGGTGTTTTGCAAAGAAGTGAAGAAGAAGGTGGGGAAGTACTTGGATATTCAAATCAAGCAATTTTTCAATTCTGAATGGTGGCCTTAAACCTGGGCCATACTAATATACAGTACCTTCCACTCTGAATGGTAGCCTTAAACCTGGGCCATACTGATATACAGTACCTTCCACTCTGAATGGTGGCCTTAAACCTGGGCCATACTAATATACATTACCTTCCACTCTGAATGGTGGCCTTAAACCTGGGCCATACTGATATACAGTACCTTCCACTCTGAATGGTGGCCTTAAACCTGGGCCATACTAATATACAGTACCTTCCACTCTGAATGGTGGCCTTAAACCTGGGCCATACTAATATACAGTACCTTCCACTTTGAATGGTGGCCTTAAACCTGGGCCATACTAATATACAGTACCTTCCACTCTGAATGGTGGCCTTAAACCTGGGCCATACTAATATACAGTACCTTCCACTCTGAATGGTGGCCTTTAACCTGGGCCATACTGATATACAGTACCTTCCACTCTGAATGGTGGCCTTAAACCTGGGCCATACTGATATACTGTACCTTCCACTCTGAATGGTGGCCTTAAACCTGAGCCATACTAATATACAGTACCTTCCACTCTGAATGGTGGCCTTAAACCTGGACCATACTAATATACAGTACCTTCCACTCTGAATGGTGGCCTTAAACCTGGGCCAGACTGATATACAGTACCTTCCACTCTGAATGGTGGCCTTAAACCTGGGCCATACTAATATACAGTACCTTTCACTCTGAATGGTGGCCTTATACTACTTAAACGTCAAACAGTGAATATGTCAAAATTTTAGCTCCTATAAAAACCCAGAAAACTATGTGTAAAGCGTGATATTAGCGAAATCCGACTTCTAATATCAAATTCGAACATACAATATCAGTTTCATGGATAATTTTGCCTAAAACAGTGCCTAAAAGTGATAAAAAACTAAAATAAACACCACTTCTGGTAATCGCCGTGACACTTCGATATCGTGAAAAAACTAGGTGTTAAATGTGATATCTGTGAAATCCCACGTAAAAATCAAATTTAAATAACAACTATCGTCTAAATACAGTGCGCAAAAGTTTTAAATAACTAAACACAGTTAGATTAGTGCAAATCGCCGTTACGCTGTGTCTTTTTGCCAGATTAAATTGTCAAATCATTGATACCAACAACACCAACGGAAACGAAAGTTACTGTGAAAAAACAATTAAACTTAAACCAAACTTAAATAAAACTATAATAAAAAATAAAAAATAAAAAGAAATTATTATCATTTATAACTTTGAAATAATAAAAACTTTAAAAAAATAAAAATAAAAGCACTCCAGTGACATCTATTGACACAAACTCAAAGCTAACAACAATAATCATACTTACGCCATCTGTCAATTAATCCTAGTGCCATTCAATAATAATTATTGAGAAACATATTTCTATGGGAGGTGCAGACCGGCAAAGACTATTTTTATTTTAAATTTGAATATTTCACACCAAAAAAATGCCTAACGTCGATTCTCCAATGAATGAAGCCAACCCATTTGGGACATCTAGTCTAACGCCAAGATCGCCTAATCAAAGTAAAAGAAGGAATCGTGCCGTACGCACAACATCTGAGGTTGCGTCTGATCCTGAAGATTACACTACAAGCCCGAACAAATCAGGGGAAATTAGTGATGATTCATTACAATTGGATCCTATATTTACTAACAACAGAAATGCAATGACAACAGTAAGAAAATATCTTAATACAATAAAAACAACGATTATTGAATGTAAAGGAAAGATATCTGTAATACAAAAAGAAACTATTTATCTTGTTATGGAAAACTTATTTGATTTGGTCGGCCATATGAACACGGAAATGTCTGAAATGAGGGGAGAGTTAAAAAATTTACGACCACTGGCCAAGCATATTTGTGAGATCAAAGAATTAATTATTAAAGAAAATAAAGCTGTCACAACTAAAATTGACAAAAACATTGAAGATATTAAAATAAATGCGGAAATAAAATCGTATGCGGAAATAACAAGAAATGACAAAAATAATGTGGAACCACCAAACTGCAAAAAACATGAACCAATAGTCATTGTTAAGCCGAAAGATAAACAACAAAAAAATACAGTTACAAAGGATGAAATAAAACAAAATATAGATCCAGTTAATTTCGGTGTCACCGGAATAAGAAATTTTAAACAAGGAGCAGTAATCGTAGAATGCAAAAATACAGCTGCAACAAAGAAGATGGAGGAGCAAATAATCTCAAAGATGGGAGGAAAATATGTCGTGAATACACCTAAACCTAAGAATCCTAAACTAAAAATCATTGGTTTAACAGATAAATTCACTCCGGAAGAAATTGTATCGAAAATTAAAATGCAAAATGATTACCTCGAAACAATTGAATCAAAAATTGAAATAAAATTTATAAAAGAAGTCAAAACGAAACGAGGTGACGTTAACTACATCATTTTCGCGGAAGTTGACGGAAAAACATACCATAGAATGTTACAAGAAGGCAGAGTAAATATTGGATGGGATAGATGTCGAGTATTCGACAACATTTCACTTTTAAAGTGTTACAAGTGCAATGGCTACATGCACAAATCACAAGATTGCAGAAATGAAAAAGCATGCACTCGTTGTTCCGGAACACATGACGACGACAATGAAAACTGTCAAAACGACATCCAATGCATTAACTGCAAGAAAATGAATGATCGACTAAAATTACAACTGCCAACTGACCATTTTGCTTGGAGTGATGAATGTTCTGTGCACATGAGAAAAATTGAAGCGGAAAAAAAGAAAATTGATTTTTTATGTCACTAAAGACCTGCTCTATGGTAAACAGTAACATAAAATTATCTTCGGACAACCAATCAGATAACGAAGAGAGTTTTTACATCCATAACATACAAAGTTCGCCTGCTCACCATGAAGAGTTATCCGCCAGAGCCGGAAAAACCATCAATATAATGCATCAAAATGTACAATGCATTCGAAATAAAATCTTAGAATTAGAAAATATTTTGTGTGAAAAAAATATCGACGTTTTTTGTGCTAGCGAACACTGGTTACAAAAGGGTGAAGCGACATCTATCAATTTTAAGGGCTATAAATTAGGTTCAATTTTTTGTCGACAGAGCCATATTCATGGAGGTGTCTGCATTTACCTAAACGAAAACATTGCTTTTACAGAACTAGAAAGTGTTAAACAAATAACGAAAGAATTTGTATTTGAATGTGTTGGTATTGAAATCCCAAAACAGTTTACTATAATGACTCTGATATAAATATTTTTTTTGAACAACTTGAACTATTATTAAACAAAATTTGCAAAAACAACAAAAAACAAATAATACTCTGCGGTGACTTAAATATTGATACAAGCTACAAGAACAAAAACGCAGATTCACTCAAAAACACACTAAAATCTCACAACATACGCTTGATTATTGATAAGCCTACTCGTATACAAGGAAATAAAAAAGTATAATTGATCATATAGGTACAAATATATCAAAAAGCTCTTACACATGGGAAGTCACAGAATTAGCTGTATCAGATCATATGGCACAGTTAATGCACGTAAAAACAGAATATAATATAAACCAAACGTGGTATACAAAAAAACAATTATTTAACACAGAAAACACAAAAATTTTTAACAATTACATATCGTGTTTATGTTGGGAACCACTGAAATCCTTTGAATCCATTAATGACAGCTACGAATACTTCATTAATGAAATAAATAATGGTATGAAGCTTTGTTTCCCCTTTAAACAGTATAAATATCCCCAAAAACGCAAAATAAATTGGGTAACGACTGGTATTAAGATATCTATTAAACAAAAACGACATCTATACATGAAACAAAAAAACACAAATGACCTCACAATCATAAACAATTACAAACAATACAAAAAAATTCTCAGTAAAGTAAAACAGGTAGCTAAACGGAATTACAATAGTAAACGAATTCAAAACGCGCAAAATAAAACCAAAACATCGTGGAACATAATAAAAGAGAACTCAAATAATTCTAATTCTAAAATTAAACCAAAAATCTGTCTTAAAATAAATGATAACCTGGTATCAGAACCAAAAAACATTGCAAATGAATTTAACATTTTCTTTGCACCACCGCCACCACCACAAAATACATCTCTACATCCACAATCTGCCAAAACAGTCAAAAACAAACAGTCGCGATCATTCTTTATAACGCCTGTAAACAGGGAGGAAATTATTAAAATCATCGTAAAACTGAAAAATAAAAGCAGTGTCGGCACTGACAAAATCCCTATAAAAATTATAAAAGCATGTGCAGAAGCGTTAAGTTACCCGTTGGAAATATTAATTAACAAATCTTTTGAATCAGGAACCTTCCCAGAACAATTAAAACAATCTATTATTGTACCTTTGTATAAGAAGGGTCCTAAACAGGAAATCTCAAACTACAGACCGATATCCTTATTACCAAACTTTTCAAAAATATTTGAAAGAGCCATGTACAATCGCATTTATAACTTTCTCGAAAACTTTGAGATAATATGTCCACAACAATTTGGATTCCGTAAAGGCCGTTCAACAACACAGGCAGTTTTCAATTTTTTGAACAAAATTCTAGAAAATATTAATATTAGTAAAAAAACTGTAGGTATCTTTCTCGACCTCTCAAAAGCATTCGACAATGTTGATCATGAGCTTCTTCTAACTAAACTTGAACATGTGGGTATTAGAGGTCTAGCATTAAAATGGTTTGAATCGTACTTAAAAAATCGTCAGCAGAAAGTTCAAATTTCAAATATCAATGAAAAAATGGTCCATTACATGGTAGAATCCAAATGGAGAACAATAAACAAGGGTGTGCCACAAGGAAGCATTCTTGGGCCTCTACTCTTCCTTATCTATATAAACGAACTTCCAATAATTGCTGGCACAGAATGTTCAATGTTTGCTGATGACACCGCTTTGTTGTTTGAATGTAATGGAGACGTTGACGAATTTAACAAACAAGTTAACGAGACTTGCCAATTAATAGCAAACTGGCTGTTATCGCAACATCTATCACTCAACACAAACAAAACCCAAATTTTAAAATTTTGTCCAGTGCAAGCTACACCTATAAATATAAATGTAAACATTAATAATAATATTATCGAACCTTCCCAAACCTGTTCACTACTGGGAATGGAATTAGATATAAACATAAACTGGAAAGAACATGTCTCAAAAATTGTAGCAAAAATCAGTAGTTTTTCTTATGTTCTGGGTACCTTAAGAAAAATATTAAACACCGAATCAGTAATAGCCGCATACTATGGTTATGTATACTCAATAATAAAATACGGTATTATTTTTTGGGGAAACTCGGTAAACGCTAAAGATGTTTTCATCATACAAAAGAGATGCATAAGAAAAATTACAAACTCTGATCGTTTAGATTCATGTAGACCTATGTTTAAAAATCTGAAAATTCTGACAGTCACAGACATATATATATTGGAGTTATGCATGTTAGTGCGATCATCTACAGACAAGTTCCCACTAAAAAACTCAACACATAAATACGCTACAAGGCTCACAGAAAACTTACTAATACCAAAAGCAAACAAAACAATATTCCAAAAAGGACCATACTACATGGCCATTAAAGTATATAACAACCTTCCACATAACATTAAACAAATACAAGATACACACAAATTCAAATCGTTACTAAACACTTTCCTTGTTAATAAATGTCACTACACGTTGAGTGAATACCTCACGTAAATGAAACACCTATTTTTATTGGTATATATATTTGTATTTTTTTATTTTTACATTGGTATATTGTTATTTTATCTGTATAAACATTGTAATTAAATAAATGTGGTTAGCTGGAAGAAATGGGGTCTACCCATAAGCTATACCTTTTGTAATTTTAATTTTACAATAAATAATTTTTGATTTGATTTGATTTGATTTTAAGCCTGGGCCATACTAATTTACAGTACCTTCCACTCTGAATGGTGGCCTTAAACCTGGGCCATACTAATATACAGTACCTTCCACTCTGAATGGTGGCCTTAAACCTGGGCCATACTGATATACAGTACCTTCCACTCTGAATGGTGGCCTTAAACCTGGGCCATACTGATATACAGTATCTTCCACTCTGAATAGTGGCCTTAAACCTGGGCCATACTGATATACAGTACCTTCCACTCTGAATGGTGGCCTTAAACCTTAGCCATACTGATATACAGTATCTTCCACTCTGAATGGTGGCCTTAAACCTGGGCCATACTGATATACAGTACTTTCCACTCTGAATGGTGGCCATAAACCTGGGCCATACTGATATACAGTACCTTCCACTCTGAATGGTGGCCTTAAACATGGGCCATACTGATATACAGTACCTTCCACTCTGAATGGTGGCCTTAAACCTGGGCCATACTGATATACAGTACCTTCCACTCTTGAAAGTGCCGCAAATATTTCAGATGAATAAATTGCGAAATAACTCAAATTAAATTTACTTGCGCACGCCGGAATTTGAACTCGCGACCTCTGTAATGCTAGTCGAGAGCCTTACCCCTCAACCAAGAAGGCCATGAAATAACAATAACAAAACTAAATTGAACCTTAAATAATTAATTAAATGAATAAATAATTCTTTCAGACTTTTGTTCCTATACTTCGTACGAATACGTATTCAGATAAAACAAAACTATAACTTTACATTTAAAAAACATAAGTTTATTTGTTGGATAAAAGACACGTGGAATGCTATTACAGATTACGAAACTAGAGGACCAAATTACACAACTCATTCTTAGTAAAAAGTGTATTTACTGCACCGCGGGGGTTAAGAACGCATCCAGCATGTTTCCCTCGACTTTCTGTTTGTTTTATAGACGGAGGCGAGCAATCACCCTCCGAGGGTAAAAAGCGCACTCTGAACATAGTTTTGCCATCTACGAGAATTTTTTTTATCATTTTATATGCTATCTTGACAACCATAAAGCGGTAAGCTCTATAGCTTTCGACCTAGTCGATCGCATGTTTATGTAATTTGATTTTTCACTTTTAAAATCTAAATCCAGCTTTTTTTAACCAATGTGAGAACACTTAGCAATTAAGCAATTTTTTTTAAAATTTAACATTAAAATTTGATTTATTGTTAATTGTTAAAAAAATTAAATAGTTGTACAACAAATAAAAAGTTCAAACCACGTTTGGTTACTTGAACTGAATAGCTGTTGCTTCTAAATATTTTTCTTTCCTCTTCTCCTCCCTCTTACCTACTTCAAGCAGCTTCACTATATTCCCTAAATGGGTATACCCAACTCTAGTGGCTCCGTATTAAGTTTGTAAACATATACGATATCACAACTTTATATAGTTTCAAGTGTCATTCCTTAAATTCTTCGTTGTTCCTCAATTTAACATCTTTTTTATTTTGATTGCTAAAATTAATTTTAAGTAGGAAATTATACAATTTGTCTAAGAAAGCGTCACTATCTCAATAACATTGCTTTTTTAAAACCTTCTTCAGGCAGGTAGGTACCGTAATATTAATAATAAAAAAAAATGAGAAATTCGAAATAAACGATTACAGATTTGAAAAAACTTTACTTAAACATTTAAACAGCACATAAAACAGAAACGGAACGTAGAAACAAATTTACAGACGGACGAAATGCAAAACGGTCGAAGTAAAATAGGACATCGCACGATGCAATACAGCAAAGAAAAAAAAACTTTTATCGTCAACTAGAAAATATCAAAAATTCTTTCGGTGTCTGATTCCGTTTTCTTGGGTCTTTAATTGGGGACGTTTCCTTTTAGATACGTGCGTTTTCTAAGGAGCTGTTTCCTCGGCCGGATTCATTCTTATTGCATTCGTAAAGACTGCAGCCGTTGGCAGCCCTCAATCGCGTTATTTTCTTATTCACATCGGTGAAATAATTACTGCTTCCACCTGGTGGCAACGAAATTTCAACTAAATTTAATGTTAAATGTTTTACTGGCATTCAGAAAATATACACGCCTCGACGAAAAAAATAATTATTTTTAGTGGATAACTTAAGTAATTTTCAACTATTATACATTTTTGTTTGGGCATGGAAAAATACTATTTGAGAACTCATTAATAACTTTACAAAATTTTTGATTTAAACAAATACCTATGAAAAATGGATACATTTAATTAATTTGCAACATAAAATTATATTTCTATTATTAAATTGGAATGTATGTATGGTACGCTATCCACAAAGAGTGACTCTTATCACACAAACTTAGGTGAAGAATATAAAAACAGAATATTCAAATATTAGCTGTTCCGACATTATAAATAAACATAGATTCAACTACATCAATCAACGTGTCTCTTCTGAATGGTGCTTTCACTTTTCTCATACAGGCAACTATGATTAGGTATCCGCCACTCTAAAATTAAATTTGCAAATTTGACGGTTTTAATTTATTTTAGTTTGTTGTGGGCAATTATTATTATTATATTCACCGAGACTTGAACTAGCGGCCTCTGAATCCAAAGCAAAGGGTTTTACAGTCCTCCCACGGAAGCCACCAGACGCTTAGTATGTTACTTAAATTAACGAAAGATTTTTTTTCATTGTTCCGTTATTTATTTTATTTCTAGCATATTAACCATAAAATGAAATCACTTTCTAATAACGTGACAAGTCAATTGATGTGAAAAGAAATGGTTTAAGTACCAAAAAGCGCGACGAAGAAAAGTACAAAGTTTCCGTTTTTCCCATCGCCATATTCTTATTTATGCGTGTTAAAGAAAGAAAGGGGCAACAAGAAAGAACCAACAAAGACAGTGTTCATCTCACATTAGCAAGAAACAATATTTTATGTCTAGGACCATTAAGTTAGTAGCCTATAAGCAGCCGCCCCTGGACAATACAAATGGGACAGTCTGCCCAGCCACCCTGACTCATCCCTCAAGACACCCTAAGGAACTAGAACTACTATACTGGTGTCCGAAGATTTTTACTCGTTCATAACAATGACTATGCTTTTTGCGTCCATATTTAAAAGCTTACCGGAAAAAAGAGAAAAAATACCAGTCAATAAATTCAAACAAATGTTACTTGGATAAAAATGTTCAGTCTTCTAATTCAAAAAAGTTACCAGTTTGTGTTAAAAGATTTACTGAAATTGACATAAAATAAATTTTTTTTGATAAATCAAACGTACTAAAATAATTTTCAATGTACCAATTTTCGTAAGACGTTTTTTAAAGTCCCTTCGTAGTAAGCAAAGCCGGGAATAGCTTTTCATATCTCCTCGGCTACGCGAATCCAAGATTAACTCTTTATGTTTTCGTTGACTACAAATGAGAAAATGGGAATGTTAACTTGATAGAGCACAAAAGAAAAGTAGAAATGATAATTTCATTTGGTACTTTTGTTTGTGAAGATTCAGAAGGTTGAATATTTGACGGTAGAAAGTTTATTGTAGCATTAGTGGTCTTTTTTACGAAAACGACTATGGGACTTTTTGCCACTCGAACCTCGGAGCTTTGAGAATTAGAGCATTACGGAAACGAGACGTAATACTCCCTTATTAATCTCGGGTCATTCTGTTCCGTCAGGGGTGGGAAACTGGGTGACATTAACAACCCTTTCATGAACCGGCAATGACATAGAGCCACGATTTCATTTGAACCCAGGGTGAACTTTTTAAAGCACGTCAAACCGACAATGAAACGGTTCGTTCGGTTAAAATATGGCCCTTGAAACCCGACTAGATTTTTAGTAAGCTTATTAAAGCAAAAAAAAGCTTTAGCTAACCTTTACGGAATTTGAAAATAGTTTTTACGTAATATTATTCGGACGTAGGTTTTAAAAGGCATGGAAAAGTTGTTCAATTTGGATGGACAAGTACTGGTTAAATTTTCATAAATATTATTTAAGTTTGGTCTCTCACTGTAACATATTTATTTATATCTTTCAGTGGTAACTTGTAGAGTTTTTAAAGCTAGTTTAGGATACAACAACCCCGAATAGCAAATTTGAATATAAATTGTCTTTGCCTTTCAATTATTAAGCATAACACTTTAATTTGCAAAGAATTATTTTATGTAAAAGGTCATTTGTCCCCAAAATATTATTATATTTTTGCAGAGCAATTGTATCTTACAAAAGTTTTAAGGCAATCTTTGAAGTTTCTTTTCTGGTAGAAAAGAGGTAGTTTTGATGTAGCTAATCTACTTGCTCCAAGTTAACTGTATTCGAATAAAAGTGCAATAAATCCTTCAGTGCGGTGACTAGCGGCTCTTAAATTATTCTTTACCGTGTAATAAATAAGGGGGCGATGGTAAATAAGGGGGCGATGGCAAAGGTCTAATTTACTCGCCCAACTTAAGATCGCAGTTCTATAACATAAGATTGGAAGGGAACTTATGTTGTGACATTACTCAAACATTCGCCATTTAAATATCTGCTAAATATTGTTGTCAAATCATAAACAAACTTACTTAAATGAGAACTTTATGAAAATCTGGGAAGTTTAATCTTTTTTAAGTTTAAAGTTTCTGAGAAGTTTGAAAAGTTTCATGGTTTAAATAAAAGATTCCCGTTCAATAGATTGCCTTTTTTTGTTTGTACGAATGTTACCATAGCGACATAGAGTAGTATTTGTATATGAGGAATAGTATTACCGTATTCTTATTTAAATCACGCTTAATTATAAAACGAATACAGCATCTAATTCGCCAATTAACCGAGCTCTTCATACTCTAAATGATATTTGTCTAAACTCAAACATTGATATTTTTTCGGATTCACTGCCCAAATTCAAAGTGGCATTATGTCAATTATATAAAATTTTCAATGCGTATATTATACACACACACGCACACGCACACGCACACTCACACATACATTACACAAACACACCTATATACTACAAACGTCACCTGGTAATTAAGGAATAAACTTACCACTTACCAGTCATTACAAGGAAACATATCATAGATACTCAGCATAAAATATCTAATTCCTGTATATTGTTTCATCACTGTAACTCTTGTATTGTTTGTTTCTATAATATCAAATAAATAAAAAAATATATTAAACTTTCACTACCCAACATCTTGGTATGATTGAAAAAATGTTTATGCTGTCTGAATGAAAGGGTAAATTTATGAACAAAGTTCTTACGTATATAATATCATTAACATTAATTATATTAGCAAGAATACAAAAAGAAATTACACGTCGCAGTAAATTTTTCAATGTATAAGGTACAAAATATCTCGGAAGATGCTTTTTTTCTTGATCTACACAGCTTTGAAAAATTAATTATACATTAAAAAATATATTGTTTTTGTGTTTATTTCGTAGAACTCCATGTAATTTTTTTTAAATTTAATTAAAATCAAATTTAATAATATAATTATTAATTTCTGCAAGTATTTTTTGGTTTTTGTTATTGTTACAACTTTCAATGCCATTTTCAAACTGTAGTTTTAAGCACGTTCAGACGACTTATTTATATGATTCTATTTTACCCACTCCTAGTTTAAAATGATCTTTTACCGGTTAAACCGATTTACTGATAAAATAATTGTGACAATAGATTTCATATTCTGTGAGGGTATTTTGAAGTCTGTTTTCCCCACATTAATGTTATCTTAATTGTTTAATAATGATGTAGTAGCTATTAATTTATTTAAATGTGTTATATTTTTTAGGTTTTGTGAACATACTTAGAAGCGGGAATAAATAATTTTTCTAACTTTATTAATTAATGTTTTATGAGGGTCATTGGTTCTTTTATTTATTTCTAATTCTTCAAATAAATTTAATCTAAGGCCCTTCTTTTCTATATGTGAGGGTTAAGGGTTAAGCTGTAACAATAACCAAAACCAAAAAATACTTGCATAACATAATTGTTCAATGCGAAAAACCATTGTTGAAACTCAGGCCAATTGGGGTAAGTAACTTCCAGTAAAATATAAAAACCATATAAATTTACAAACTTTGAATGTTTTATTGGTATTTATGAGCAATGAGATATAATCTAACTCTTTAATTAAAGTTAGATAACGTCACGATGTTTTGTGCGAGGAACTTTGTTAATTACACGCCTTGATAAATGTAAAGTTTCTACTTTTGTTAGTACCAAATACGTTAGTCGAGTAATTCCGCACTTAATCTTCATATCCTGCAACCAGTTAAGTGTCACGGAGAGCAATCGGGGATCAAATAAAATGTGAAACCCCGTTTAACTTGTTAAGTTTAACGCTAAACCTCAACCCTAATGCAGCTTACCGGACTTCTTTGCTATTCGAAAATAGACCCAGATTACGGAGATAACCAGGAAAGATTTATCTTACCCCGGACTCAAATGTCTTTAACCGTCGAAAATCCAACTAACTCAAAAGCACACGTTGGCTTATTAGCATTTTTAAAGTTTGTTCGTATTTAGTTAAAAAATTAATTATTTTTCGGAACGTGATGATGACGCGACTGGCGGGTTGGTGCCGAACTCTAAAACTGATTTGTTAATGACCAGTTAGTTGCAAAAAATATTTGCTGATGAGTTCAACTTTCTGCCGTCTGGTATGTCTGCGGCAAACATCATTAAGGTTTTCCAGTTGGCTTTTCCTTTTTTCAAATAACAATGTTTTAAACTAATTTGCCGCCACGTTTTGCCCCTCAGATTGATTATACCGAAATTTGAAAAAAACATTACTGAGGGAAACTGAAATTCACTCTCAAGTTTATAACGATTCATCATGTTTTTCACACTAAAAGCAATTTTCTCAGTCACAAACGGAGAATTAAGAATATGTGTAAAAGCCAAGAGACGATCAATCAATTTTCCACTTATGCTAAAAAATATGAAAGCCTACTTTATTTCATCACCGCAAAAATAAATAAAAATTTGTAAAAGTGAAATACATTTCCATAAAATTGCATGAAAAAATATTTTATTTATTTTCCCTTCATTAAATTTCCTCTATTTAATGTTAATCGTGATAATCTTTTTCACGGATGTTAAAATTTTGTACAATAAAAAAATATTTTTGCCGATATGTTTAATTTTAACTTATTACTATGATAGGCTAACATCACAACGAATGTCATTGAAATTTTTATGTGCGATGTTTATTTTATGCAGATTATCATATTATCGAAAAGGACCCAAAGGCTTTCTTGTACGAGCAGGTAGATTACACGGCACGTTCCAATAACACACATTCGTGCACAATGGACGTTTCCCAAGAAAGGCCACCATAAATATCCTGGGACACAGCACAATAGCTCCGCAGCTAAAATTGGTTGATCCTAATAAAGAAACTTTACCTGTAACAAGTTAATTATAAACAAGGCACTATTCGACGGGGTGAAGTATGGGCCTGTTTCGCAAAGTTTTCCCCGATAAATTATTATAACGGCGACCCGGCGCTTTTTACTCGGGGGCGATATTCAAGTTTGCGACACAAAACATGTGTTTGCGTCTTGCGACACCAAAGTCTACACAAAGTTAGTATGTATGGTATAACACCAAGTATTAGATGTAGAAAAGCAGACTCCGTGTTTCTGGGAAATATAATCATAAATAAATGAGGGACTACGTTCAAAGGCGAACATTAGCGGCGTTATAACACGAACATCCATTGTTTTAAACGACGTCTTTTTGAAATTTATTTCGCAGCTGTTTCGCAACAAGAAGTGAACATAAATCTCGATTGAGAGGGAATAGGTGTTCTTCCTTTTGATTTACTATCGTTAAGGTTATTTACGTCCTGAAAGTTGGTGATATATTATTTGTTATTGATGGTAATAAACGTCGAGAAGCCCATACATGTCGTTTCAAATAATGTATTATGCTTATAATGTACTTCGGACATTAAACATGTTTATCTGATCTATACCTGAACGGAGAACAAATGAATATTTTACTAAATATTGTTATTACATTACATGCAGTAAAACATTATTATTCTTGTTACTTCTTTCTTGTAGAGATCAACCACTCAGTGGTTTCACCTAATAAACCAATCACTCTACAAACCACCCATTTTCTGATACATTTGTTTTATACGACTACTAATTTGATGATTATCAATTAACTTTATACCTATTGTGCCTCTGACAAGGTTTATATGTAGGCAAAACTAGTCGGCAACAAAATAATGGTTCGTTTATGGTGATTGATTTATGCTTCAAATATATTCTTTTGAATCAACACAACTAACGTTAAATTAATAAAGTTTTAACGGAAAACGTTTACCTACAAACTCCCCGAGATTATTGCAATCCTCGGTTCCTACCCACTATCAAAAATAATTTCAGGTCTAGGGTCAAAGAAAACCTTTCCTGTATGGCCACACAATATGCGGAGCTATTTAGAAGTCGTTTAAAGATTGCCTTATCGTACGTTGTGGGGCTATTCGGCAAACTGTTATTTGGTTCGTGGTAACTGACTGCGATATCATAACACATAACATACCGACAATAGTCTAAGGACGGGTTGTTTCGGAGAATTTGAACAATTCATCAAATTTCAACGTTCAATTACGGGTTCTGTGAAAGTCCTATTCAAGTTCTGTTATTATATCATTATAGGCTAGTTGCTTGACAAAACTGAAATAAAAACAGAATTCGAAAAAATCTTTCGCAGAACTTGAAAATGAATGTTGAAATTTGATGAATTGTTCAAATTCTCCGAAACAACCCGTCCTAAGAGTTTTCGTTCAACCAAATTGTTTATTTTTTAACAATATTTTTTAATGCAATACGCTTTTTATGATACTAGATGTTTTTTGATAATTCGAGTTTATAACTCCAAGGTATACTGGCAATTTCATTTATATATTTATATATTTTTTTATTTTTTTTAATCTCTGGGACAATAGCATCAAAATAAAAAATGTATATTTCAATAAATAATTTGCACTGTTACTCAATCACCCAATAGAAGTAATCACAGTTTATAAATTTGATTTTATTTTTAATTTTTAATGATGAACTAACGTTTATAAGACAAGGTTTTATGCATAGCATAAAGGATAACAAATAATTATAAGCAATAATTAGTCATCCGAAAAACTAATACAAATTGAAAACATGTCCCGAATAAAAATAAATGCCGCCAACGGGAATTGAACCCGTGCCTTCTGATGTACGGTCAGTTGCTCTGTATCCAATGAGCTATGTCGGCTTATTTCCAACCCGCCAAATGATTCAATATGTAGATACTAGCACCTCAATCAACAATTACTGCTTATTATATTTTTTCACCTGTAAACAACCAACTTTATTTTTGTAGGAAAGGCTTTGTTAGTGCTAAATTTCTCACTAGATGGCGTCGAGACATATGATATCTTCATTTATTGGTGAAATATTTTTTATTGTGGTCTCCTAACTGAAATTTGGATAAATGGATAATCTTCAGCCCGGAACATTGACTCGAATTATGTTACTGGTTACGCGACCCACTTCTGAAAAAAAACTTTCCCCAACTGAAAGCTGTTTCGCCTGCTGAATTCATTATCAAACTGTCAAAACCTTCAGAAGGCAATACAGCTGTCAATGCATAGTAATAATTACATAGCCGAACTTATTTTTTTAATAAAATGTTTTTTTTAATAAATTGAATAATTATTTTAATGAATATGTAAAAGAAAAACTTGTAATTAAAATGGAGTTCTACAAATTAAACCTGATAACAATAAATAATTTATCTTATCTTTAAAAATAAACAACTTATACATGTAAAATGTCCTCCACAATTATGCGTTGTCTTTTACAATCCAAACACATTTATTTGATACAAAAAATAACTAAAATGGTGGTTTGGCTTTTAGATTTCTTTTTGTGGTCTTCTAACTGAAATTTGGATAAATGGATAATCTTCATCCTGCTAACTACAGCCCGGAACATTGACTTGGATTATGTTACTGGTTACGCGACCCACTTAGGTTTTAAAACAATACGATTCCTCTATTAGGTAAATTTATATATTAATCTTTCCCTGAATTATCAGTTGAATAATCTTGCATGTGAAGCTCCACAACCGATTATCAGTTGAGAAATTTCGCAAGTGAAGCTCCACAACCGATTGTCAGTTAAGTAATCTTGCACTTGAAGCTCCACAACCGATTTTCAGTTAAATTATCTTGCACGTGAAGTTCCACAACCGATTGACTTGAATTATGTTACTGTTTACTGGAATATAAGACAATTTATAATTCAGCATTTTTAACAATCCCTCTATTTTTATCCAGTGCATGCATTTGGAAAAACGAACAACATCTCGTGATCGTGAGATTTCGCTTGCAATGAAGAAAGAGTGTTTATTTACCAGCAGCCTCCTGCCGTAGAGTCTCGGCTACCGGTCCTGGCCGTAAATATTCCTATTGCTCTGCTCGACGGAAATACTCACAACTCCCAGTCATGTTGACTTAACCTATATATTTGAACTGCAAATAAACATATCACGTTAGTTGCTTTCTTGGGACAGACGGGAAATTCTTTAGAAGACGCCGCTCGCTCGGTAAACGGAAATAAGAGAAACGTTGACATCGCGAAATTTTGATGCATTCACTTGAAAATGCATTTAAAGAAGATTAGAGCAAATTTCAACTGATATTATTACTTTGTCAAATCTTTATTTTATGCTCCCTCGAGGTGATTTTTCACGAAAATGGCGTTGTGTAAATCATTAAATTATGAAAAATCTGACCACATTCTGACTTCAATACAACGAACGTGGGGATTAAGCTTCGGATTCTGCTTTATTACAATTTTAACGAATCATACTCATTGATCATATACTCTAGAATAAACAAAGTAAATAGCATTTTCGTTTCTTTGCTAAACCACTTTCGACGAGCGTTTACTTATTTCAGTATAATGATGCAAATTATTTATTGTCCCTGTAATACAGTTTTCAATGATTGATCATTTACCACAGCATCTGCCATAATATTCTATGTCCATATTATATAATTTCCAATGAAGCATAAAATGAGCACTCTTCTATTTCAACATTCTATACCATATCTTAGTTATATACCATGTTATGTAGTATAATATGCGATGTTCTTATTAAACCTTTTTGGACGACCATGCATTTTGCCTCAACTTTTACAAATCTGAAATCAGAGCGGGAAGAAAATCGATACTTTTCCGCCTGATCGGCATTTCTCTGATTGCGGTTTCGTTTCCCATGTTCACTCAACGTCTCGTGAATTAAGATTGAAAATCGTCCTTAGCTTCCCCACGTGCTCGGATAAGCCGTCCAATATCCCGGCATTGGACGATTGGACCATATTTCAGTAATTGACTCGGTACACTCCATCCAAAGTCACGTTTCAAACTAATTGAACCCTTCCTTAAGTCGGAGAAATAAAGTTGAGATTGGAATCAATGACAACTGTAACGGACATATAAAGTTGGAATGAGAACACTGAACCTCAACATTGAACGTAGACGGAGAACGAACAACACGTAAGGGTCGATCGAATTGCTTTATTTTTATCTCTCCCGTCTGCTACTCGCTAAGTAATTACGGAAAAATATTTTTGGTGGAATCAGGGCGAAGATAGTTTGAAAAAACAGAGTGTTTTTTAATTAATGGATAAACAGTTTTATTCGTTGGTACAAAATTTACTTTCGACTACGAATACTATTCTTTTGTATTGTTAGACCATTCCTCCTTCTACACGATTGTCCATTTCAGCTATTTTCCATATTCAACTACAGGCAAAAATAGAATTCAAACATGGTATTGGAAATATGTTTCTTATTTGTATCGTAACACAGACGTACATATTGAAACTTTAGGAATATTGTATAAATTTGTTTGTGTCCAATGCCTCTCAACCGAATTGAAATTTGGCAAAAAACAAGTTCATAATATCAAATAAATAATATAACTAATGTTGCGTGAAAAATATTGGTAACCCAATATTTACGAACGGTGTGGCCGATAATATTACACAACACGAGTCGTGCGGGCGACGGCGAGCTCGGAATACAAGGTAACCTTCTTCGTCTATACCAGGGGTGGGGAAACTAAAGCTTGCGAGCACTTTTGGTGCGGCCCGCGAGCACTTTTCGTGCGGCCTGCTGAAAGTACCACAAAAAAACGTGAGAACGGCTTTCTCTCTTGTGTGAGAACATTTATAGTTCGTGAAATATGTAGTTAATAAATATAAAATCATTTTCGAGTTCCATGGGCAATTATAAAAACTATTTCCATTTCCTTAATATATTGTAAAATGCTGTAAAAACGTGTTCTGAGTCCAATTATAATTAGAGCTGGTGGAGTGGAGGACTAGAATGCAGATTCATTCTTATTTTTAAATCAGTCTTATATTCAGAATGCACAGATAAAGTTGTAGTTTCGGATTCACTTAATGATGCATTTTCAAGTTTTCGGGTTCCAAATGCAGTTATAAATTATTGCTAATTGAGAATTGGAGGAGGAAAAATAGAAGGAAAATCATTTTCGTGTTCTGGGTGTAGTACAGTTAAAGTGGCACACGGATTCACTCTTAAGTTAAAATCGCTTTTGTGTTCCGAATGCACAATAAAATTCCACTTGCGAGTTTATCTGCTGACGCATTTCAAAGGAAAGCAGAAGCAAGTGTTAGTTGAAATTCGACCTGCACACCATATTATGCTGAAAAGATTCGCACCCCCCAAATGCGGCCCACGGCTGATACTACTAACATCCAAATGGCCCCCGACGGTAAAAAGGTTCCCCGTCCCTGATGTATACCTATATGCTGGTATGATACGCCATCTATCTAGGTATGTACGGACGTGACAGGAAATTATTTGACAACACTCCTGACAGATGGCACTACTGTCGCACTAGCAACGATCGTGACTGGCCTCGGCTACGAAGCTACGACCGTGCGATGATTCTACGAACATGGAAAAAAAAATTAACAATTTTTCCACGATGTAGGTATCTACAGCTACGGTGGACTACTTAAATTTCTGAAAGGGTGTCAATTTCTTCAATTTTTCTGATATATGTATTGCTGAAATATCTGTAATTGAATGATGCATCGCAGATCAAACAGTATTCTTAGAAATATTTTTAAGAAGTAGCGTAAATAAATAATTAATCTGTCTAAAGTATTCGTATATTAGAAATGTATTATTTTGAATGAAAGATAAATCCAATTGATATAAGCTCATATCCACATCATCGCCATTCGCCCTTCCATTCCGCACTGCGGTTTTCAAATGGAGGAACCGAAGATCCGGAACAGAGAGGTTCTCCGAGTCTTGAACGAGCTGAAAGTCGACAAAGCCAGTGGGCCGGACGGAATACCTGCCTTGGTCCTCAAGAGGTGTTCTGCAGAAATGACTCCAGTGCTCGCAAAATTTTTTAGGCTCTCTCTCAAAGGTGGAAAGGTGCCAGATCTTTGGAAAAAGGCAATCGTCCACCAAATCCCAAAAAAGGGGGACCGTTCCGACCCTTCTAACTACCGCCCCATAGCCATCACTTCCATACTTTCGAAGGTATTAGAAAGGGTGGTTAACAACAAATTGCTCACATATCTCGAGAATAACAATATCCTAAGCGATCGGCAATATGGATTTCGTCGAAACCGATCGTGTGGCGATCTACTCAGATATGTAACGCATATTTGGGGGCGGTACATGGAACGTTTTGGTGAAACCCAAACCGTTGGGTTGGATATCTCCAAAGCCTTTGACAGAGTCTGGCACCGGGCGTTTATCGGGAAATTACCATCGACTGACCAATTGACTTTCTGAGGGGAAGAACAATTCAAACCGTGGTTGACGGCTCTTCTTCCTCACCGCACCAAATCAATGCGGGGGTGCCACAAGGATCTGTGCTGTCTCCGACGCTGTTTTTATTGCACATCAACGATCTCGTTGAATGTGCACCAATTCACTGCTACGCTGATGACAGCACCGTTCACGAGGGTTATCTTTTTGACAAGCCCCCTTCCACCTATGATGTCCGAACAGCTCGGGAAGTTTTGAAGTGAAAAATTGACCACCACCTAGAGATGGTTCGTGCCTGGGGTAAGGCCAACTTGGTCAGTTTCAACGTCTCAAAAACCCAAGCGTGTCTAATTTCAGCAAAGAGGGAGATCAATGACTGTCTGGTGCAATTTGATGGGAGCACTCTCCCCAATAAAGACTCAATTGAAATGCTTGGAGTTACTATATCAGACCAGCTCAAGTATCGGGGATCCATAGAAGCCCGAGTAAATCAGGCCTCCAAAAAGTTGGGCGTCTTGTACAGGGCTAGGAGATTCTTCAACATTGACCAGCTGCTGACCCTGTACAAGTCTCAAGTCCGCCCAACTATTGAATTTGGGAGCCACCTTTGGGCTGGTGCCCCAAAATACTTGATAAACCTGCTTGAGTCTGTGCAAAGGAGAGCGATCCGTCTGATTGACAATCCGTTGTTAACAGACCGATTGCCTTCTCTGATGCATAGACGCAATGTAGGCATGCGGTGTCTGTTCTACAGGTATTTCAATGGAGCCTGCTCCAAGGAGCTAGCAGCATTGATTCCTGATGCACCGGTGCACGTGCGCGAAACTCGACGGACACGAACTGAACACCCGTTCACGGTTGACGTTGGCTTCATGAGAACGGGCCGTTTTTACGACTCGTTTTTGTGTAAGTCCGCCCAACTATTGAATTTGGGAGCCACCTTTGGGCTGGTGCCCCAAAATACTTGATAAACCTGCTTGAGTCTGTGCAAAGGAGAGCGATCCGTCTGATTGACAATCCGTTGTTAACAGACCGATTGCCTTCTCTGATGCATAGACGCAATGTAGGCATGCGGTGTCTGTTCTACAGGTATTTCAATGGAGTCTGCTCCAAGGAGCTAGCAGCATTGATTCCTGATGCACCGGTGCACGTGCGCGAAACTCGACGGACACGAACTGAACACCCGTTCACGGTTGACGTTGGCTTCATGAGAACGGGCCGTTTTTACGACTCGTTTTTGTGTAAGTCGGCTCGTATGTGGAACGAGCTACCGGCATCTGTTTTTCCTCCCTCCTATAATCCGAGCCTCTTCAAGGCCCGCATTAACAAATCCCTTCCTACAGCCCCTACCTTACTCCGCCTCACAACGCCGCCCAACCGGGTGGTGACATAGTTCCCCTGTCTGTGCACTGCACAGGCAGGGACACTCTTGTGAGGTGTCACATAAAAAAAAAAAAAAAATCGTGGAGCATTTCAAAGGAACGTACGTCTTACCTGCCTGCTTTTCATTATAGTGGTGGATGACGGTGAATATTGTTATTTAATTAACAGGACCTTTACAATAAGACGAAATATATTATAGATGTAATAATAATAAGTACCCACATCAATGTGAAAATATTTGTCTTGAGATATACCTAATTAGTAAGATAAATCGTCCCCAAAAAAATCAAGAAGTTTTATTTTATAAATATAATTAACCGAAGAATTCGTTAAATGATGTGTGTACACATCTTCGGATCTACCGGATCTGCCCTGATGATGGACACTGCAACGCTGTCCGAAACGTCGGCTAAAGAAAGAGTTAGCGCAACACGGCATAACACCCCAAAAACAAACAACAAAAATCGTTTTACTTGTTTTTTTCTTAATCGAACTAAAGATTACGAAACTTTCTTTCAAATAAGCATTTTCAGAAAATGAAGATTTAGTTTCTCTTTTCAAATCCTTTTTTCTGCGAGGGGTATTTCAAGATTATATTACCATTTGAGGACTTAGAAGACTTTAACCGATTCCCAGAATCTCGCCTTTTTTATACAAATCGCTCGCTGGCCTTAACTTGCTTGCTACGCGCTTGGAATTTAAATACTACCTCCCCGTGGAAAAGGCTGCGTGCGTATCCTTCCCAACTTCATTCTCTACTTTCCGTTATTTCCAGCTTATAGAAAAACTCTTAACTCCTAGCTTCAAACACACCATTCGCTTTAAGGGGTCTGACAATTTGGGAAGTGACCTTTTATCATACGAATCTGTCATTTAAAAAAGGTAGAACACACTACAATCTACACTCGTCTAACAAAACAAAACACTTCAAAAGGAGGATAAAGCCAAACCAATGAGAACATTTCAAAGGTTGTACGGTTGTCGTTAACCAGCATCTGATTTTGATGTCTTACCATTTGAGGTAAAATAATAGAAAAAAACTCAACTCCGTTACCAAGTTTCATTTAGAATCTGAAATTGAGCTAAAGGTCATATCCCATCTATCTGCTGTACGTTGTTTTCGGAAACAAGAGACGTGCTACAGGGTGCAGTTTACAGTGTACACTGTACAGTCACCCTGTGGCATTTGGGAAGGGTTGAAAGGCTCACTCTGTGGCTGCTTAAGGCCGCGCTTTTCTATAAATAAATTATACAATTCAACATGTAAACGGAAATAAAATTTACATCTTTCAGTGGAGAAAAGAGGCGAAGTTTTTATCACTATTAACAACTGAAAAAGGTGTCTGATTTGAATAAGGTAAATGGGCAAATAAATTAAATAAACAATACGAAAAGAACTAGAAAATTTTGTGCTTTCGTTGTTTTGAAGTAAATTTCTTGAATTAATGAATTTAAATGGGATGATGTTTTTTCATGGTAAATAGTGTTTTTTAAGAATTATGATAAAATTTAAAAGATTGTTGATACTTGATACACTGAAATAATAATTAAAAAAAATAACACTTTTAAAAGAACTCTTTAATGAATAAATAAAAAAAATATTTCTTAATAATTGTAAACCTTGATATTTCAATTATATGATCTATTGAAATAATTTCACTTTTTTTCACAAATTTTCCACTTTTGTATTTATTAACCGTTACCGATTTCAGCCCGTCACGACCATCAACAGAAAAGTGCAATTTGTCATTTTTTTGCATCGACTCCACACAGGCCTTGACGAAAATAATTTTTATCATGGCTAATGTCTTCTTTGGGGATGCTATGTGGAGAGTCTTTTTAGAATAGGAAGGGAAAAGTTCTGGGAAGGAAGGACAGACGCATTTGTCGCCTAGACCCGGATATAGCTGACCCCATAAACCCGGGCACTTCTGCTACATCACCAAACGCAATGAAATACTTGGAGTGACCTATGGCAGAAATGTTGCTTATCTAATAAATAGTTCCCGAGGCGGCGCGGCGGTACCCATACCCTCCTCTCAAATTTATAGGCTGAAACTGGTAAGATCAATGAATAATACAAAAATTCAAAAAAGTTTTATATCTTTCAATGTATTATAATAACTAAATTTCACTACAACTTAGTAATTTGTCGAAAATATAAATATTTCAATTTGAATAACTTTTCCTTTACCCTTCCACGGTTAAGTCATATAATAAGGTAATAAAAATCATAATATTTGGTTGATTTTTATATCGCCGTTTTTGTATAAAATCACCTCAAGGGCGTAAAACAATATTTATCTGCGGAAAACTTCACAGATGATGTAGTTTTACGAGCTTATTCACGATGGAATGAAAGATTCCTCTTAAAATTGAAATAGGTATAAGTGTAATAATTCAAATGAAATTCCCTTTTTTCTGCATATATAGGGCTGAGACTATTCCCTTCCGGCGCTGTACTCATTTTTAAAGTATTCATATTCCAGTGAACTGATATTTAGAATGTCAGTTTGTGACTTGAGTCACAGGCAAAAGTTGAAAGCAAAAATTGGTCCGCTCCCCGTTTGAATAACGACGATAGCTGCCATTTGAATATGTATATAAAGCCATTGCGGCAAAGATGGCGACTTTACGCCATTCGTTTCATTGTGTTTTGGCATTTGCGAGATTTTAACAGAAGGAATTGCCAATATTACCGTATCCCCTCACTTAAGTACAACAAGGTATGGAAACGTGCTCAGAATGAAAGCTTTTTTGTTCAGCTAGGATTATTCGAAAAAAATACGACATCGGAATCACGTGATCCCCTTGTTGATTTTTCATAGAAGATTTCTAATAACGCAGTTTATTTTTCCACTGAGCGGTAAATAGGTAAAACCACAAATAATAGTAAAAAGGACAGGAAAAAGTTTAAACATACATTAATAATAATGATTGGATCATTCAATGGAGCTGTTTTCGACAGAATCACCTCTGGGCCGCAGGGGTCAGGTAGACGATAAAAAAACTAAAACAGCAGGAAAAGTTTCAATAAAAATTTTAATTTTAATCGTAACTATTATTAATAATTTAATCTCTTAAAAGAAGATTAACTACCATCTCTTAGTGAAAATGTTAAATAAAACAAAAAGATAACAGTCGCAACTGAAACTCAAACCCAGATCCCAATGTTGATCATTCCTTAGATAAATATGAATAAGACTTATAATAACATATTCGCATATAAGTTATAAGACAAACATTGTTTATGATCGTTACATGGCCTCGGTATTTGATCTCATCAATGTTTTGTTGTTCTATGCCGTAACCTTCATGTATTATATTATTACAATATCAAATAGCAAGATTGTTTCTTTGGAAAAGAACTCGATAACATTCTTAATTTAGTTTTTATTGCATAATATTTAGTAAAAGTAAATATTTCTTTAAAATTACTTTCACAAATCAAAACTTAGCGAGTGCTGTTGTTAAAATGTCCTTTTCCAGAACAATTTAACTTTTTATTTATTCATTACTATAGATATTTATTATATATTGTTAATCCTCCTCACTAAGAGAGGGTTTTCAGCGACTTCTATGGTACGCTTCATGGTTTGGGTAGGGTTTTTTCAGTAAGTTCTATTACAATGTTTTTAAAATATTAGTTATTTCTTTTACGGTAATTCTAAGCCTAGATTTGATAGAACTAATATAGCTTTTTTTTTTTTTTTTTTTTTTTTATATATACAATAATATTATTATTGGGTTTATAAAAACAGTTTATATTTAAACAAGTTCTGCTGTGTAATTATTATTACGCGTGACAGCTGTTTCGCCCTCTAAAGGCATTATCAAACTGTGGGTAGCCCACTTACAGACGATACATTTATATTATTTCTATGTAGGTATTTTAATTTCAATTACTGATTTCTTAATTGATTTCTGTGTAAAAATGTTAGAAATTATTGATGGTTATTATCCAAGTAAAGTTTCCCCAATTAGTGTAATATTTAAATTTGACTGAATGTCTTAATGTTAGTTATTCCCAAACGATGACTCATAGGGTTATTTTAATAGTATAATTAAGTACTTCAATGTGCACTCGTATTTGCACTAGGTTTGAAGATATCTAGTAGGGGTGAACGAATTATATTGGTTTGTTCATTAATTAGAATAGCTTTCGGATTATTAGAATTTTTGTTAATTTCTAACTGCTCTAAAAGATTCAGTTTACGGCCTTTATTTTGTACGTGTAACGGAGTTGGTTTATTATTATCATTAAGTGAGTGATTTTCATCTAGGAGATGTTTGGCAAATTGAGATTGCATTTTATTATAATTTTTAAAAGATCTTATATGTTCTTTGAACCTAGTGTTAAAGGACCGACCCGTTTGTCCAACATAAACAGCGTTGCATTCGTCACACTGGAGTTTATAAATGCCACTATTTTGTAATTTGAGTACCTTACTTTTTGAGTTTTTAAGAGATGATCCTAAGCTGTTATTTGTGCGGAAGGCAATATCTAAGCCACATTTTTTGAGGACTTTGGCAATTTTATTAGATGTCTGTCCGATGAATTCTAAACACCCGAATTTATTATTCGTCTTATTATTAGTCGCTGGGTAAATTAATTTAAGGTTATTTTTGTGTTTATTATTATTAATTATTTTTTCGATGTCTCTACCCTTGAAGCCATTATTTTTAGCAATAGTTAGGATCGTATTTTTTTCCTTCTTGTATGCTTTCTTGTCGAGTGGGATGTTAGTAAGCCTATGTACCATTGAGTGGTAGGCAGATAATTTATGTGACCATGGATGTAAAGATTTATAATTAATGGTTGTATCTGTAAACGTAGGCTTACGGAAAATTTCGAACGTATGTTTATTATTTTCTCTACCAATTGTTAGGTCTAAAAAATTAATTTTATTATTACACTCTCTTTCAACCGTAAAGCAGATTTTACGGTTGATGGAGTTAGCAAATGTGACAAAAAGATCTAATTGTCTGTTGGTGCCTTTCCAACAGACCAAAATGTCGTCAACATAACGAACATAGTAAATGATGTGTTTGCTAAAGATTGAATTTAAAATTTGTTTTTCAATGTAATCCATGAATATTTCTGCAAGAAGTGGACTGAGGGGCGATCCCATTGGTAATCCGTCGTTTTGTTGATAGAATTTATTGTTAAACTCAAAGTAGTTGGTTTCCACACAAATTTTAAATAGATCGAATAAGTCTTTTTTAGTAACTGGGTTTATATTAGATTCGTCTAAAATATCTTCAATGATTTTAAGGCATTCTTGAATAGGTATATTGCTAAAGAGGCTTACTACGTCTAAAGATATGAACTGGCAATTGTGCGGTAGATTTATGTTTTTTATTTTATTTACAAGTTCGAGAGAATTTTTAACGCTATGTTTTGGGGAGAATTTAGTATGTTGTTTGAAAAGAAAGTTAAGTTTTTTGGCGAGTATTGTCGTTGGGGCGTTTATAAAAGAAACAACGGGACGTATGGGGATATTATCCTTGTGAATTTTAGGTTGTCCGTATAATGCAGGAGCCCTTGGATTCATCACCATTGCACTTCTTCTAGCGTATTTATTTGGGAATATTGATTGGCAATTATTTATTAGGTTGCGCACGTTTACTGAAATTTTGTCCGTTGGGTCCTTTTTTAAGATTTCAAAGTCTTCTGGTTTTAGGAATGCTTCTACTTTATTTAAGTAATCAATTTTGTTTAATATAACGACGGAATTCCCCTTATCCGCTTTAGTAATTGTGAGGTCGCTATTTTTAATTTTGGATTTAATATCATTTAAAATTTCCGTTTCTTTTATATTGAATTTATTTTTATTTTTACTGGTTGATTTCAAAGTTTTTCTCAAGATATCCGCTGTTATTTGTTTAGGTAAGCCGTTATTTTTTATTTTAGACAGAGAAATTTCTGTGTCGATTGCCAAACATTCAATTTGTTTTTTAGTGATATCTGAATTTATTTTATATTTGAAGCCTTTATCTAGTAAATTTATTTCATCTTCTTCAAAAGTTTCACCTGATAGGTTAATAGTTTTTATATAAAACTCCGTATTTGTATTACTTTGATATTCATTGACTTTTACATTTTTATTTTTAGATTCGACAAGTTTTTTAAGTTTATTTTCCTGAGTTTTGAATTTATCAGATATAATTCCGCCGATGTGTTCACGAGTATCGTAATCCAGGGTATCAAATTCCCATGGATGCAGTTTAAAAGTTAATTCCGAATGCAATACCTTGATGTAGTGAAGTATTGTGTCCCTTTTCCGACAACATTCCTTAGTCTCCTCCTTCAGCCATATCCTCTGCGCTCGATGCACAGTTTTTATGGCTGCCGAGGATTTGCTTTTGGTAGAAATATGCACGTACTTGGGGATCACGTTTAACTTCAAACACTCTTGGTTAAACCAAAGGTTTTGCACTATTTTCCGATGTTTTAATTTTAATCGTCTGTAAAAAATCACTTGGGTAGCTAAAACATCGGAAAATATCGGGTAGCTAAAACATCGGGTAGTAAAACATCGGAAAATAGTGCAAAACCTTTGGTTTAACCAAGAGTGTTTGAAGTTAATGTTTACTACCCGATGTTTTAGCTACCCGATATTTTCCGATGTTTTAGCTACCCAAGTGATTTTTTACAGACGATTAAAATTAAAACATCGGAAAATAGTGCAAAACCTTTGGTTTAACCAAGAGTTTTTGAAGTTAAACGTGATCCCCAAGTACGTGCATATTTCTACCAAAAGCAAATCCTCGGCAGCCATAAAAACTGTGCATCGAGCGCAGAGGATATGGCTGAAGGAGGAGACTAAGGAATGTTGTCGGAAAAGGGACACAATACTTCACTACATCAAGGTATTGCATTCGGAATTAACTTTTAAACTGCATCCATGGGAATTTGATACCCTGGATTACGATACTCGTGAACACATCGGCGGAATTATATCTGATAAATTCAAAACTCAGGAAAATAAACTTAAAAAACTTGTCGAATCTAAAAATAAAAATGTAAAAGTCAATGAATATCAAAGTAATACAAATACGGAGTTTTATATAAAAACTATTAACCTATCAGGTGAAACTTTTGAAGAAGATGAAATAAATTTACTAGATAAAGGCTTCAAATATAAAATAAATTCAGATATCACTAAAAAACAAATTGAATGTTTGGCAATCGACACAGAAATTTCTCTGTCTAAAATAAAAAAATAACGGCTTACCTAAACAAATAACAGCGGATATCTTGAGAAAAACTTTGAAATCAACCAGTAAAAATAAAAATAAATTCAATATAAAAGAAACGGAAATTTTAAATGATATTAAATCCAAAATTAAAAATAGCGACCTCACAATTACTAAAGCGGATAAGGGGAATTCCGTCGTTATATTAAACAAAATTGATTACTTAAATAAAGTAGAAGCATTCCTAAAACCAGAAGACTTTGAAATCTTAAAAAAGGACCCAACGGACAAAATTTCAGTAAACGTGCGCAACCTAATAAATAATTGCCAATCAATATTCCCAAATAAATACGCTAGAAGAAGTGCAATGGTGATGAATCCAAGGGCTCCTGCATTATACGGACAACCTAAAATTCACAAGGATAATATCCCCATACGTCCCGTTGTTTCTTTTATAAACGCCCCAACGACAATACTCGCCAAAAAACTTAACTTTCTTTTCAAACAACATACTAAATTCTCCCCAAAACATAGCGTTAAAAATTCTCTCGAACTTGTAAATAAAATAAAAAACATAAATCTACCGCACAATTGCCAGTTCATATCTTTAGACGTAGTAAGCCTCTTTAGCAATATACCTATTCAAGAATGCCTTAAAATCATTGAAGATATTTTAGACGAATCTAATATAAACCCAGTTACTAAAAAAGACTTATTCGATCTATTTAAAATTTGTGTGGAAACCAACTACTTTGAGTTTAACAATAAATTCTATCAACAAAACGACGGATTACCAATGGGATCGCCCCTCAGTCCACTTCTTGCAGAAATATTCATGGATTACATTGAAAAACAAATTTTAAATTCAATCTTTAGCAAACACATCATTTACTATGTTCGTTATGTTGACGACATTTTGGTCTGTTGGAAAGGCACCAACAGACAATTAGATCTTTTTGTCACATTTGCTAACTCCATCAACCGTAAAATCTGCTTTACGGTTGAAAGAGAGTGTAATAATAAAATTAATTTTTTAGACCTAACAATTGGTAGAGAAAATAATAAACATACGTTCGAAATTTTCCGTAAGCCTACGTTTACAGATACGACCATTAATTATAAATCTTTACATCCATGGTCACATAAATTATCTGCCTACCACTCAATGGTACATAGGCTTACTAACATCCCACTCGACAAGAAAGCATACGAGAAGGAAAAAAATACGATCCTAACTATTGCTAAAAATAATGGCTTCAAGGGTAGAGACATCGAAAAAATAATTAATAATAATAAACACAAAAATAACCTTAAATTAATTTACCCAGCGACTAATAATAAAACGAATAATAAATTCGGGTGTTTAGAATTCATCGGACAGACATCTAATAAAATTGCCAAAGTCCTCAAAAAATGTGGCTTAGATATTGCCTTCCGCACAAATAACAGCTTAGGATCATCTCTTAAAAACTCAAAAAGTAAGGTACTCAAATTACAAAATAGTGGCATTTATAAACTCCAGTGTGACGAATGCAACGCTGTTTATGTTGGACAAACGGGTCGGTCCTTTAACACTAGGTTCAAAGAACATATAAGATCTTTTAAAAATTATAATAAAATGCAATCTCAATTTGCCAAACATCTCCTAGATGAAAATCACTCACTTAATGATAATAATAAACCAACTCCGTTACACGTACAAAATAAAGGCCGTAAACTGAATCTTTTAGAGCAGTTAGAAATTAACAAAAATTCTAATAATCCGAAAGCTATTCTAATTAATGAACAAACCAATATAATTCGTTCACCCCTACTAGATATCTTCAAACCTAGTGCAAATACGAGTGCACATTGAAGTACTTAATTATACTATTAAAATAACCCTATGAGTCATCGTTTGGGAATAACTAACATTAAGACATTCAGTCAAATTTAAATATTACACTAATTGGGGAAACTTTACTTGGATAATAACCATCAATAATTTCTAACATTTTTACACAGAAATCAATTAAGAAATCAGTAATTGAAATTAAAATACCTACATAGAAATAATATAAATGTATCGTCTGTAAGTGGGCTACCCACAGTTTGATAATGCCTTTAGAGGGCGAAACAGCTGTCACGCGTAATAATAATTACACAGCAGAACTTGTTTAAATATAAACTGTTTTTATAAACCCAATAATAATATTATTGTATACATAAAAAAATAAAAAAATAAAATGGAGTTCTACAAATTAAACTTAATAACAATAAATAGCTTTTTTTGTTTTAATTTGTTTGATACAAGCGGGAGTTTCTCGCATAAATTTCCAGTTAAAAATTCAGAGATATTTTTCCAAAGGTAGTATTATACTAAAGTATATATCTTTTGAATCTTTGCTCCTTATTTATAATTATGTGAGGTAATTTTCCCCTTTTTTGTTTTGAGCTGATGAACCAAAATATTTTTGGCCTAAATTTTTTGTGTACTTGGAATGTTGAACTGTTTGAATATTTCCGCTTTTGAAGTCTTTATTGGGATTTAATGTGGTTTTTGTGATGCTTTTCTGATTTATATTTTGTTTTTTAATGTGGTTGGTGCTGTTTAGCCACTATTCTTGTTTCAAATAAGAGTGGCATAAATACTAATTATTCTTTAAATAATTTATTTATTTAACGTCCAGAGAACTTTTACATGTAGGTGGTACATTTTTGATGACAGACAATTTTGAAACATGAGAAAGAGATAATCAAAATAAAACATAATATATGCAAGAAACAAAAATAAAAAACAAGAACATAAATTAAAAAATACAGCGATTTGACTGGTTTACAAAAATTCAACTTCCATTTAGGAATAGTGTTGAAATAAATTTTTTACGTGATCCACAAAATTCGCAAAATTAATATTAAATATATCGACATCACATAAGTATTGGTTTCTATAGATCCTTAATTGACAAGTATATAAGATTTATTAGCTCTTTTGAGTTTCCACTAATTTGTGAATCTCAACTAACTCTCTCTAAGCCTCGAACAAAAACTCCAGGTAAAATTATTTTAACCCTTAAAAATGCATACTGTTGCAAAACTGCAACATACCGTTCAAACCACCTTTAACTCTTTGGTGTATACTTAATGCATGCCGTTTTAGAATTATCAAGTTCACGGTAATATATTTTATCGAGTGGCATCACCTTTTTTTTCTTTCGCGAATGTCATAATATGTCACTTTTTCTTTAACAAAGTGAAGATTCTCGAAAATTGGTTGGAGGTTAGAATTACAGTTTTGTTTTGCTGTTATTATTTTGATTTTCTTAGGTAAGTAGATACAATACTTATATGTAATAACTCGTATTTTTCCGGTACACTTATTAGTTTTGAGAATTTTTTTTAGATTTTTTATTTTTTTTCATACGTAAATTGTTCATATTAATTTTTATTAAATACATGGTGTTGTAAACCTGCAACAATTTTTTTTATTCAAATATCATTAAAAAATTACAAAAAAATAAAATTCTTTATATTTCCTTGCATATGCATGTAAATATCTACAAAATATATTTTTTCCAGAAAAATAAATAAATCATGCATTTAAGGGTTAATTTCGAAAACCTAATTTTCCATTGTTGGTTTTCTTACTTTTTCTTTATTTCGTGGTGTAGAATTTTCTGTGTCACTGAAACAGGTGACATATGTATCATTTTTGTGTATTTGAACTGTATTCCGTTTGATTAATTCTGTGGGTTACCTTGGGATTACTGAATGGCCTAAACAAATACACCGGGATAAAAAATATAACAATAATTGTCATTACTTTTCTTAGACTTACGATTACATAATTGGTTTTGGTTAGGTTGTTGAGTGGATTGAGGATTTTCCCAAGAATATATCTTTATTTAAATACCGCAGATTTTGTGAGGCTGAATGTAGTGGGTTGGGGGATCTGGTCACCAAACACGGCAAGCAACGTTTCAATTCTGAATGGTGATCTTACACCAGGGCGATACTTATAGTATTTTCCACTATTGAACGATCCACAAGTACACTATATGCTATTTCTAATGAATTAATTGTGAAACAACACAAGTAAAATTAACTTGCACACGTCGGGACTTGAACCCGCTTTCTCCGGAATGCTGGTCGAGAGCCTTACCTCTCGCATGCGGAGCCCGTCATAAATTTTAATTTGTTTACAAATATTCATAGTTTAATGCCAGTTACCATTGTTTTGACTACTTTCAGAATTATTTATTATCTCGGAATACATAAAAATTTCCGTGTTATTAAATAATGTAAATATTTCCGAGCAACCTTCTTCACTTAAATAATAACTTATTATGTCTACATCAATCCACCATTTTATAAGAAACCCTTCGTTCGGTTAATAACTAATTTAATTTTATGGTCGATCACCTAGTTGTTAATAAAGCGACTACTTCCGTGAGTAATAATTAAAAGTTAATCTCCAAGTATCACAAACTGGAGCACTGGAGCACCAGGCACTAGGTAGGTACTAAGTACTAGGTGGGTACGGAGCTCGATGAGTACTTGTTAATGTCACAAGACTAGCTGATAACCCTTCCAGCCTTTTTTTATTACGGTGACCTATTTTTTTACAGCGCAAGTATGTACAAAATGCAATCACGGGTGGTAGAAAAATACCGTAGTTATTTTTAGAGCTAATTCCGGATTTTTATTTATCAAACCTACCCATTTCGGTTGTACGTGCGTTAGTTAGTCCTACGTGAAATCTGATTCAATGAACTCAGATTCGTTTTCAAGTTTTCTGGTTTTTTAAGTAATCTTTTGAAATATTTTAAGATATTACAAACGGAAAATTATAAACACAACATAAGCATTAATCTTTGTTAGGTTGCAATATTGCATTCATACTCTTCCTTCCCGTATCCCGTCAGTTTTCGTGATGTTTTCAACATACAATTATTACAATTATAATATTCCGTGATTCTTATTAGTTCTGCGCTCGTACAAGATTAAATTATGTTTATATATTTTGTGCTAAAAAATTAATCCTATCTGTTACCTCGAATCCTTAAAAAGGCACGTTTGGCATTTTGTTCAATGTCACAAACGTAAAAGCATTCTTTGAATTTGCTCAATAAATACTTTTATGGTGAACACTGCTGGTGACACAGGAAATGTATTTCTTCTTCTTTAGTACACAAACATAATGTTATCGATAGGCTTTAAAGAATCAATGGGGTGCATTGACTTTTTACCGATTTTCACAAAGCGAAAGAAACCGGAAACTATTTGTTTGGGTAAACATGAAAAACGTATGCTACTTTTCGAATTTTTTCGAAAAGAAAAATTTATTCGGCTAGCATATTTTCTGGAATAAAGATATCAACTTTACAGGAAAATTGAAATGAAATACATTAAATAATAAATTTACATACTCACGGATCCGACATTTCTTATGTTTAAAAATCTATTACATTTGATGTCAATCAAATCAGGGGTTTTTTTTTAAATTGTTGACATTTGAACATTCCTGTTAAAAGCCGATTCTCAGCCTGTTTTAGCGTTTGATCAAATTTTTATCAGCTGACCGTAAATTTTGGCAGTTGATCACAATTTTAACAAAAGCTTAAATGGCTGAGAATATGCGTTTGACGGGGTCCTTTGAAATCATAATTTAAAATGGCGAGGATTGTAATTTATTTAATGATCAACAAATGTGATAAGAGTTTGAAACACCTTAATCTCAAAGTCTAGTATGCACATATTGTTGTTTGGACGGCAAAACAAACTCATTTCTTGATGGTTCGCTTCCAGCCGGCGCTCAGTGATTTGATACCCCAAATATATTGTAAGTATAAGTATAGTCACATTGAGCTATTGAGCTGAGCTCTGGAGTATGTACGTTACATTGAGTAAGTTAGTAGTGGCTAAGAGACTAACTACCTTAGCAACGCCACTGTTTCTTCGTCGTTATTAATGCTGAGGCTCAAACTGTTCGGCGTACACTAAACGCCTTCGCCTCAAATCGGTTTTACTCAATAATAATGATTTTATTGTTTGCATATCATCTCGAGGGCGTTTAACAACTTAATTTAAGCATTTAACTTATTTCCATCACTTAGACTTATAACTTATTACTTTTGGCTTATAACAAAGTTTCATAGTAAGTGACTTATGTAAGAATTAATGTGAGGTAGGTACTAGGCTTAAGAGACGGCGTTACATGAGTTAAGGTAACTAACAGTGTTGTGCTTTGATTGTTTCAACAGAGCCATGCGAGAAGACGTTCTGCCGTTGGGGCGCCAGTTGCGTGGTGGGGGCGGACATGCGCGCGCAGTGCCAGTGCCCGGCGCGCTGCCCCGCTCTGCGCGAGCCTGTCTGCTCCACGGACGGACGCACCTACCCCAATCACTGCGAGCTGCGCAAGGAAAGCTGCGAGCGCAGGCTCAACACGCGCGTAAGACATGCCGGGGAGTGTGGTAAGCAACCTATTATATTGTCTTTTGATTACTAATAATGATGTAACGATTAAGATTACATTAATGTGGGGAAAACAGACTTCAAAATACCCACACAGAATATAAAATCTATAGTCACAATTATTTTGTCAGTAAATCGGTTTAACCAGTAATAAATCATTTTAAATTTGGAGGGGGTAAAATAAAACCATATAAATAAGTCGTCTAAACGAGGTTAAAACCACATTGAAAATGGTCTTGAAAGCCGAAACAGCTGTAAAAAAACACTAACCAAAAGTATACTCGCAGAACCTAATAATTTTATCATTAAATTTGATTTTAATTAAATAAAAAATAAAAAAAATGGAGTTCTACGAATAAAACACAAAAAGTGAACATGGCTAGTTAAAATTTATAGTTATTTAAGTTAAGTATTAATTATACCGGTGTATATGGGGAAGTTAGTACAATACCACACAGTCCATGCAGAATATATGTATATATAATAATTATACATATATTCTATATAAATTATATTATATATAAATAAAATATATATTATATACTGGATTAAAAATATATACAATGGATTAAAAATATAATTAGGTCAACACGAAATACAAAAAAAATAAGGACTAAATATTAAAAAAAATTAAAACTCTAGGGAATTTTTGCATTTAGATTCTTTAGCCAACGTTTCGGATAACGTTATAGTGTCCACCATTATGCCGGACGAATAAGCCATTACACAGGTAATCTATTACGCATGATGGTGGACACTGTAACGCTTTTAGAAACATTGACTAAAGAAGGAGGTTACACAACATGGCATAATACTCCAAAAATAAATCTCAATTATACTTTTGACATGAAAATCTTAAGTCATAACTTTTATGTTATTTTATTAAAACACATATCTTACAAGTTTACACATCTTTATTATATACAACATCTACATGATTCATGAACGAAGGTAACCTCATCAGAGTAAGTATACACTCAAATACATGTGTATACTTACTCCCGATTAGGTGAACTACGTTCATGAAACATGTAGAGGTTATGTATAATGAAGTGATCTAAACAAAGTTTGTGTTTTAATAAAATGAATAATGCCATCACAAAGTAAAAGGCTTTCAGAAAAGATTTTCTTAAAAAATAAAATTTTAAAATCATGTAGTTTTGTTTTAATTCTAGCTACCTATTAAAAATGAGAACATTTTTACTTCAGAAAGTTCTTAATTAAAATGTCAGCAATCGTCAATACTCTCAATTTCAGAATAAATCTAATTTTACTTTTTTTTTAATTTTATATTTGCGATAAGTAAAGAAATGCATCTTGCGTCTCTCTTTCTGGATAGACTTTGTAATGAAAAATAGCACAAAACGTAAACAGTAACGATAATGCATTGTGTATTTTCAAGATTAATTTACGTACTATGAGGTAGCAGTTCATTTAACCCATACAACAGTAGACAGTGTTCTCCACGATAATAATGTTTATGCAAATAAAGTCTTCAAAAAGGTATATGAAAACTCTTCTAAGCCTATTGTGACAATAAATAATATTATTATAGTAATTCATGAATTTCAATAGCATTACAATTGTACATTAGCGTTCTGAAAGTGGCACTTTTCCTGTGGAAATATTTTTCGATTGAATAAATACTCGTAACAATTTTAATCACTTTCACCAATGGTGAAAATTGAATCAATTAATCCATTATGACGTTGATTGATATTGATAATTATTGGATACTAACTGTTAACTAACTTTGTTATTAGTAATTCGAAAGAGAATTTCCCATGGCAAATGATTCGTAGCGGATGTTGCATGCTTCAAAGAATTAGATGGATTAATTTAGATTGGCTTCAAACCCTGGCAACACTCGAGACTAAACAACTTGTTCAACGTCCCACAAGCATAGGCCTGTCTTATCCCGGGCTGGGCTCTGACAACTGTTTAGCTTCTGTGTTCATGTTCTGTGCTGAAACTTCAGCGAGCGTCTGCTGTGCCTCTCAACAACAACTTAAAATTTCAAACCTACACAAAATGTACTTTGTAAGAGCTCACTTTAACTATGCGTTTAGGTCAACTATCTAGAGTCGTTTTATTTTCGATTTAAATGCACTTAAATTGAATATTTTTTACTTTTTACAAGTTTTTTTACAACCGTGATCTTTTCTCACGATCGTTAGAGGTTGTTACAGTTACAACCAATTTTGACAGCATTTTTATGATCCAAAAAAATGTATGCTTTGTTAACAGTTTTGTTGTAATTAATTGTTATTTATAAAATATTATGTTATTTTAATTATTAATTTCTAAAATTATTCTGTTTTCGAAAAGTTTGTTTTAAAAAGGTAGTGTAATGACCCTATCCCCCTCCTGCATATAAGACGAATTGATTCTACCTTCTCACTTCGTGAGAGCTAATGATTTCTCCTGTCTGATTTTAAACTTCTCGCGGCACGTCAACCCTTCAATCTTATCGAATTAATATGTCACGTTGTGTCAATTTTTTGTTTCGGCAGTGATTAATTCATTGGAGGATTTATTTTGTTGTTGTGGTAACTTTGGTTCTTTAAGATGAGGCGTGTTACATTCTGTATGGTTTTAAAATAAGACAATGACCAACTACCCTGATTTCAACTACCTTTTCCCTACCTTTTTTGCCCGCCAAAACGTTTCTGGTTACTGCAATCGATGATGTGCTAATACAATGGGACAGTTAAATACAAGTACACGAAATTCTATATAGGCAAATTCAATTCAAGATGCACAAGATTCTAGGTTAATGATTTGACTAAGGATTGTTAATTTTGTGAGTTATTGCTGTAAGTAGGTATTTTTAGGAGTGGCTAGAGACAAAACATGTGTTGCTTCGGTTGGTCTCCGTCCAAATCCCATCCGTCAACGTAGCCAGCTCGAGAGCAGCCAAGTTCACGGTCCAACCCCAGCACCTCCAGAAATTAATTGAATATCGCTCAGCGACAGGTAAAATAATGACATGTTTTGCCTCCTGCCGGAGGGTGATGAAGGTAGGATTCCTTTGAATTCTGATATGTAGGTCCTTGGTGGTAAATGATTATGATGATGTTGATGATGATGATGATTGGTGAAGATTCATCTTATACCGTTAGGTACAAGGAGCTGCTCCGGTTCGGTGGTCATGATAGCCTGATGTCAGGAACCATTTGAGGTACGTGGGTGGCGCGAGGTTTAGGTCGCGTCAACCTCCCCCAAATCAATGATGAGATAAGCTCTGCCAGCATGCCGAAAGTTAGGAGTCCACTCCACTAACCTCAAACACAAACATATACTGAAGTGGTTTGCATCAGCAATGTCAGGAGTCCCGTGAACACCTCTCTGGTTTACGCTTGTAAGAATATGTTAGATTCAGCTTCAGTTTGTTCGCCTTCGCCTCTGCAGTCACGTTACTCCAAATAGCTCCTGGCTCCAGCCTATACAGCTTCTCGTTCCAGTAGAGGTAATGACACATGTTTATCATATGTGCAATACAGAACATACTTCAAGTCTTTTGTCCACACTCAAAATAGTCATATCAATATTTTATTTGGATGAAGGCATCCATCCGACATAACGAATGTTTCCGGGACGGGAGATCTTACTCCACTTTCAAGTCATGGTCACTCGCTCTATCGTTTGTTACCTTCCGTTCGCTTCAAATATCGAAGAATGGTAAAAAATGGTATCCTCGACTTACGGCGATAAAGATCAGGGATATATGAATCACCAGGTCGTGAATCTGAAATCATCCAATCTCCGTTACCTCAAACGGTTTCAGTCAGAGTCAATTCCCAACCTAATTCTAGATGACTTCTCCTCCTAAAGTGGGTGTAAATATTTATTGGATGTTTCAGAAAGGCTGTCGGAAAATCATCGAAACAGCTTCATATTTGTCACGATCCCTTCGTTCTGCCAACTAAAAAATCCCCCCCATACGTCAGAAAAGGATAGCATAGCCATTATCCGCTTTGTTCCTTCGTCTACCAAGCTAACTCGAGTAGTAAAGCCCAATGGCAACCTTCGTTTTCTTCGATTGGAACTCCGTGAAAGCGTCCTTTCACCAACTGAAAATACTCGGAACAGGGGTCTATCTAGGGTAACCACCTTAGGCTGGTCCTCCAACACCTTCGACAGAAACCGATGCTTTAACGGGATAACTCAACCACATCAAGGGCGCGGTAAAATGCCGGCGCCGCCCTACTGGAATAGATGCTCTTCCGGTATCCAGGGTTCCGACTTTGCTAACACTAAAAAAGTCCCTATTAGGCAAGCCAATTACCAATTTCGATTCCTTCGCTTTTGTCGCTTTGGTAAGATAGGATAGCCCACGGAAAAGTCGCACACTTCGTCCCAAGCCAAATTTATTTGAATAAAAATCTCAATTAAAAGAATAGGGAAGCCAGACAGATGTGTTCTCTCGGCGACTACCTTCAATTCGCTTTGTTAATTCCGTGAGTAAGTTTGGTAATACCAAATATATTGAATGTCCAAGGAGAATACGAGAACATGTTGTTAAATAACAGATGCTAAAGCATATAATTAACCGTTCGCCGGCTTCCCGAACCAATTGATCATATTATCATAGACATCGCATAAATACAACGGTTTATATTTTATGAATTCCTTATACCTAGACGTAAATATTACTACTGAAAAATTATTAAATCATTTTAAATTACGAAAAATACACTAACTCGGAACCCAACTAATGCCTATTGTTCAATAATCTAACGTGTTAAAAGTAACCGCTCGTCGTCTTTTTTTGTTTTGAGATGGTCAAGTCTAATAATTTATGACCTCTTTTGTTAAAGGGTCTGGACTCCAACCATTACATATTGTCACGAATTCTTCTGTTCAAGATTTTAATATTATTACATCTCAGGGTATCTATTCCCCAGACTCGATCGCTCGCAATTTCCGCCGAAAGTACATACACTGGTAGAGTTTGTTATTCTTGAGTCTCACCGAAAGTACATACTACACGCCATACGTCAAAATTCATTCGACTTAAACAACGAGTGGGTCAAAGCAGTAGAGATCGGAAAAACTGTCAAAATCTCATTGCATCCTGGTGAATTGCCTTATACAAAAAAAAAATATCGTTTCCCGCGCGCTTTTCGAAGTTGGTATCGGATTTGTTTAGTTCTGCTAAGTTGTTTTAACCACTCGGGTCTGATATTTAGATTTTTCTGGCATTTCGATATGTATCTACCACCGCCATTCATTTCAGAAAAAGTGCGGTAGCAAATAAAAACGTTGACAGAACGACGCGGCAACGGTTTGTTTTCGACATTTCAAATTAACTCCATAGAAACCAAAAAACATCAGAAACATAGACAATATTCACAGGGTTGCCAACACAGTCATCTCTTCAACAGTGCGACACTCAAGAATGTATAAATATAGAACTTATGACAAAAGTCGTAGAGATTTTTGTTCGTAGATGGCGCATAGCGAGTAATCCGTGGTAGAGACTCTGAAATAGATACCCAGGAGTACTGAAAATATTTATGTAAACTCTTTTCTCAATCCCCGGGATAAGTGATTTTATTTAATTTAAATACCCTAACTTCAAAACACAATTGCATTATTTTGTTTACCACGTATTGGAACGCATTTACCCCTCTGAGAAATCCACAGGAAATAAGGGTTAGTAATTAGTTTATAATAGGACTTACCAAATCATCATCTAAGTGCATTCCAAATAATTATAAGAAACAAACACATTCACATGCAGTAAAATACTCATGCTGTTAGAAAAACCACACTTTCTACACTAAATGATTTTAACCGCGTTCGTGTCCCAAACCTTAAACCTCTGACTCCCTTGACTCTATTCTGTTGTTCCCACCTAGACTTTCTTGACCGTCTCCCCGCGCTTCCCAATCTAGACTCTCGTCCAACCCTCACACTTCATCTCCCCCACCCTCTCGTCTTCTCCCCAAATCAACTCCGCCCTTCGCCATTTATCAATTATCTAATTTATGTTTCCGAATTCTGAAAATTTTGTATATTCAATGGCAGAATCGCACTAAAAGGACCACATATATTATAAGCCCTAGAATCCGTCACATTAAATTCAACCGTCTCAAGCCAATAATTGTTACTTCTTAAATAAATTATCAACTTCTTTGTCCCAAGGAATGAAACTTAACCCCCTGAGTCCAGTGGCGTGTCGGCCTACCAGCATCTTAGCCCCCTTTCAAATTACCAACACGATCTAGGATGTATTAAATGTTTATGATATAATGGTTTTATTTTTAAATCTTCTTGCGAGATTTTATTTTAATCAAGCAACTTCCAAACTCGTCCTGTTAAAATGTGATTTACCTCGCTAGTCATAATTAGAATTCGTTCAAATCTTTAGCAAAATTACGTAACTATATTTCACGGCGTATTCCCTACTTAATAAGTCACTTAGTAACATTGCTTAGCGGAGTTTAATTGTTTCTTATTGACTTTGTAAGGGTTTTTTTTCTATCCGCCACAACCTGCCAAATTTTTTGCGACTGCACTGAACTAAATCTGTGAATTCAAAATACCATCACGGAGGTCTCTGATAAATCCAGTGCATGTTCCTAGTTTTTTGCTAGCATCATAAATTCAAGCACTTGTTTTAAAATAGCTTTTAACTTCAACATCTGGTACCGTCACTATTTCGTAAAATCAACTGAAAAATTCTTTCTATGATAATAAATCAATAAGGTAGGTGTTGCTTGCTTATTTCGAACTTTCATTAACCCCTCTGATTGGTTGCATTTTATCTTTTGGCGTAGATCAAAAAAAACAACACGCCCCGGTTCACTCCAGTTCCCAGTACCTTAACTAGATGTTACCTCTGATCACGTTTTGATTGGAGAAACCAGAATTCATTAATTCCTACAATAAACGGAAAAAAATTATCCCAGGGCAAGTTCATCACAGTAGGTATGTATTCGCAAAGACTTGATGGATAGGAAACCTCAGTACTAAATCCTACAATTATCCTACCGACCCATTATACCCATCCTAAAATGTCACCGTGACCGGAAAAATTGTTGCAAGAAGAAGAAGATGTCAAAACCTCCTTATGGAACTCACAGTGCATTCAGTGTAAATAAATACGTCGAACAGGAATGGTTGACGTGTGATACAAAAGAGACCGCGGAATATAGTTTGTTTATTTAGTTTAGTTTAGTTAGATTAATTTTACGGCCAAACTGCGACGGGCAAGTCCTTTATTCCTGTATTTCAATCTGGACTTATCTTATGTTCCAGAAGCTCAGATTTTAAATATTGAGGAATACTGTCCATCCAGTTTAGTGGATGCGTAGAAATTAATTGTCCCGTATAACAATACAGCAATTGACGTAGTTTTGGGACTAGTTCTTCGAGCGTCTTGCATATAACACCGATACAGTGGAATCACAGTTTCGCGACTCCATATTGTTTCAGAAATATGTCGATATTTTAGCTAAAAACGATTATTATAATAATGTTAATGTTTTTTAGAAATCATTATAATAATCGGAATTTTTTTTCTTGTGAATCGGGAAAATAATGAATACTGGTTTTTAAGTATTATTTTTTTTATAATGTTTGAATCAATCGCTTAATTCTTAACGCTTATTGTGCTATTCAATTAATTAACCATAATGTTCACATTACTTCACGACAATTTTTTACCTCCTGTCATTTTATTTTAAAACACAACATTATGTGGCATACTATTAAACCAGCATATAACCCAAGTTTAGCATTTAAATAATAATTATTTCCATTAGAATAATACGATTGTAATCTGATGCTTACTTAATGACATTATTTTTAGTGCTTTTTTCATTAACGTACACGTGATGTCTAAATGATACGTAAACACACCAATCATGAAATGACATCTTCATTTGAATTAATTATCAATCAATAATAGTGGAAGAACTGGCCAGTGACCATAATGTAAAATCCCGACACGCATCGTCATTTAGCCGGAATGTTTTGTGCATTAAAAAACCAATTGATACTAATACTTCACTTTTCTTTACGTGCGGTGCATGCTGATAATGAAAGCTTTCGTGGTTCTAGTTATAAGGACGCCATTTAATAATCTGTTTAACGATTATGACGTGCTGCAGTTGAAAACCGTAAATATCACATTTCATGGATAATTTATTGTAATAGGGTGCCCCACCTTGATGGTTGCAGGTAGATTAATAGTACACAAATAAATCAAAGTGTGTTTCAATCAGGCAAAACTAACGAAATTCATTATTTAATGGATTTTGTTTTCAAAAAGTCATTTAATATATTATTTAACCAGTGTCTTGATTTAGCAGCAAGTTTTAGGTTTAAAATGTAAGGAAAAGAATTTTTCATAAAATTTACACTAGGAGCCTATTTTGGGAGGCGGTTTTGGATACCGCTACCCCGGGATGCGTTTAGTGGATAGCCAACACCTCTGCCATAGGTCACCTCAAGTGACAAGTTTGGTGATTTAACAGTGGTGCTCGGGTTCATCGAGTGAGGTCTGTTAAGGATGCACCAGTCCACCAGCTGCATAGTATGCCAGATCGGGAAAGGCTGGGTTGGGGAGACCCTTTAACCTCTCCAAGTGGTCTCTCGACCCATCACCTAGCGCCGCAGTAGGAGGGACATACTAATTCGTCCCTCACTCCAATACATACTTATCCCAAGATTCTTATACACCCCTCTTTCATTTTTTCCTCCTTGAACTCCTCTCCTTCCATTTTTTAAAAAGACCCTCCACACAGCATCCCTAAAAATGACATAGGCCCTGAGGAAAATTATTTTTCTCTGGACCTCTTGTATCGGGTTAGTGCAAAAATTATGGGTGCACGCAAACCTGATGGAATAGAGAGCTTCGGGAAATGGTTTTTCCATAGCTTCTATATTCTGAACCTCGATTATAAGTGCTCTCGCCTCGATTATTGTGCCCGCCGAGTGTGGCGGGCTCTCGATGCACGGCGTTCGCACACTGCGGCGGCCTATCGGTCGTGTCGGCGGTGTTATTTGCGAGAAACTACGTGACGCCCGCTTCTGCGCGGCGTTCGCGCTCATGTTTTGACTCTGCAGTTCCGCGCGAGCAGAATTTTCAAAAGCAAAGGCGGAGGATTTTATCCCCGTCTCACTGTTGCCTCGCCAAAGGCGTGCGCTTTCGGTGTACACGTTTTACGAATGGGAATTATAAATCGGACGATAGCGTCGTCGCGGGTGCGGTCTCTCTCTCTCTCGGGCGGGAGCCGTCCTACGCGCGCTTTCTTCGTTTGAAGCAAAAATTTTCCCGCGGAGCTTTCGTCTAGCGACGGTGGCCGAGCGGGAGAATATAGCGGTACGCATAATGAGCGTGACTCGTGCGGGTGACTCCGTCGCGTGTTCTTTAACGCCGTGTTGTCCGCGCCCTCTACGCGAGGGCGGGCCTCTGTCGTTCGGAGGATTAAAAACCCTCCGACGGTGGTGCAGCTCCCTGGTTGATCCTGCCAGTAATCATATGCTTGTCTCAAAGACTAAGCCATGCAAGTCTCAGTAAAAGCCGAATTAAGGTGAAACCGCGAATGGCTCAATATATCAGTTTTGGTTCCTTAGATCGTACTTTTTTTGGATAACTGTGGCAATTCTAGAGCTAATACATGCAAACGAGGTTCTGACCGGTAACGGGAGGAATGCTTTTATTAGATCAAAAACCAATCGGCGGCGGGGTTCGCGCCCCGTCCGTCGCCATTCGAGATGACTCTAGATAACTTTGAGCTGATCGCACGGTCTAGCACCGGCGACGCATCTTTCAAATGTCTGCCTTATCAACTGTCGATGGTAGTTTATGCGACTACCATGGTTGTCACGGGTAACGGGGAATCAGGGTTCGATTCCGGAGAGGGAGCCTGAGAAACGGCTACCACATCCACGGAAGGCAGCAGGCGCGCAAATTACCCACTCCCGGCACGGGGAGGTAGTGACGAAAAATAACGATACGGGACTCGTCCGAGGCCTCGTGATCGGAATGATTACACTTTAAATCCTTTAATGAGGATCCATTGGAGGGCAAGTCTGGTGCCAGCAGCCGCGGTAATTCCAGCTCCAATAGCATATACTAAAAAAAAAAAAAAAAAAAAAAAAAAAAACGCTTCTGGCTTTTTGCGGATGATAATAAGATTCTTCAGATAATTAAATCCTACCTTGACTGCTTACATTTTCAACGTGATATTGACTCGTTTAATAATTGGTGCAAAATAAACTGCATGGAACTTAATGTTGATAAATGTAAAATTTTGTCATTTTATAGAACCAAAAAACCTATTCAGTTTGATTATAAATTAAACAATGTTTGTTTATCTACTGTAACATCTATCAAGGATCTTGGGGTCACCCTAGACTGCAAACTTTCTTTCCGTGAGCACATTAACAACATTGTTAACAAATCACTTAAACTACTCGGCTTCGTTCATAGAATAACCTCTGACTTTAAACATATAAGTACCCTTAAAACTCTTTACTGCTCGTTAGTTCGCCCTCACCTTGAATACGCTAGTGTTATTTGGTCTCCTTTCTATGCTGTCCACATTTGTCACATAGAATCCGCACAACATCGCTTCCTACGAGGAATCGCTTGGAGGTTGGGTCTTGTAAGAGGAGAGTACTCATATGATGAAGTTGAACAAACTTTAAACATTTCTTCTTTGGAGAAACGTAGAAGGGACACTGATCTGATTTGCATATTTAAGATTATCAATGGTATTACAGACTCACCTGCTTTGTTGCAACTTATCCAATTCAACATCCCTTCCCGTAGACTCCGAAATAATGAATTGCTGTTCGTCAATCAACATTCTACCAATTATGGATACCATTCTCCTTTGTCCAGAATGTCGAGACTTGTCAACTCACTGTCAAGTCAAAGCATTGAATTTTGTGGTATATGCCTAAATGACTTTCGACAGTCAATACGCAATGTCTAATTTCTAATGCCCTTTGAACCATCTTCATGCTTTGACTTATTATTATCTCCCATTCTTACTTTTATATTATTATTGTCATTATTATTGTCTTCGCTCCTCATTTATATATGCTCTCCTTTCACTGTCATCTCTGTTTATAAAACTTATTCGTGTAATTAATATGTTGTTAATGGACTATTTGTCCGTAAATAAATAAATAAATAAATAAATAAGGATTAAGGTGTTAATGACATAGTTCTACCTTCTAAAAGATCGGATCATGAAGAAGAGGGGTACAACTTTCAGAAGTCACAATCAATTATAAAGCAATGGCAATGAGGAGTTCTCAATGGCGTGTGGGTTATATTCTAACTATATAAACCAAGGCAGGAACATAATATATGTTGATTGAGCGGTCTGTTCCTAACGTAAAATAAATTATGCCCTCCTTGTTATAGTTAATGCTGTAACTTTAAATAACAAAGCTCTAACGAGCTAAATTTGGGAACTATTACACTCGTCCTGGATAATTCTTATTGGAAAGCTTGACCTTTTGCTCGCTGGAACCGCAAAATACAGTATATACACGGTTACACTCGTACTGAGCTAACAAGTCCGGATGAAGAGCTCTAAGCTACATCATCTCTATACCATCTGCGCAAACCATCCAACCAACTTCACTAAACTTATAATGGGAATATTCAATTAGCTTTTGTGAATGGAATAGTATTAAAATGAAACCTATCTGATTTTCCATCGCGGGAAATCGAAGATATTTAATTCGTTTTCTAAAAATGAATTTGGTTCGTATTCATAATATGGTATTATATTACGGCAGTCAATCAAGTTATGTTTAATTATCAAACTTCGGTGAATTATTTTTAAAACTTGATTGTGCCTAAATGTATACTCGGACGGTGCTAATACAGAACATGCCGATACAATATGTTTTATAGTTTCCGGAAAAGCCAAACATTTTCTACATAAATCGTAAATTTGATTTGTATCTTTGATTATATGCTTCCTATAATTTTTAGTAATAATGACTCTATCCTGAATGGCAAGCATAAACCCTTCTATTTCTGCGCTCAACCATTTGTTTGACGAAAGTTTGTCAACATCTATCTGACTATCCATGTTCATCTGTACAGATGACATAATAATTCCCTGTTCATCTACATTGGTGGCAAATGACATTGTTGTCATTTTGCAAAACAACTTGGAGTAATACTAATATATATACTAATATATATATGAGAATGCCAACATTTTTATAAATCCCAACCAGGAATTATTAGATTCCTGGTCAAATAAAATTTTACACGCAAAACACTTCAATTATCTCAACCAAACGTATGTTGACAAAATTAAGTCAAACAAATGGTTGAGTATTGGAGAGTTGAGCGCAGAAATAGAAGGATTTATGCTTGCAATTCAGGATAGAGTCATTAATACTAAAAATTATAGAAAGCATATAATCAAAGATACAAATCAAATTGATGATTTGTGTAGAAAATGTTTGGCTTTTCCGGAAACTATAGAACATATTATATCGGGATGTTCTATATTAGCACCGTCCGAGTATACATTTAGGCACAATCAAGTTTTAAAAATAATTCACCAAAATTTGGTAATTAAACATAACATGATTGACTGCCGTAATGTAGTACCATATTATGAATACGAACCAAATTCATTTTTAGAAAACGAATTTTATAAAATATATTATGATAAAACTATACTAACAGACCGAGCGATTAGTCATAATAGACCCGATATAGTTTTACATGACAAAATTAAAAAAATAACTTATATCATTGATGTTGCTATTCCAAATTCCTGTAATATTCAAAAATCTGTTAGTGAAAAAATAAGAAAATACACAGATTTAGGAAATGAAATAAAAAGAATTTGGCATTCTCAGACTATAAAAATATTACCATTCGTTATTTCGGCTACTGGCATTATACCTAGCTCTCTAATTAAAAATTTAGGCGTATTAGATCTATCAAAAAATTTATATATAAAGATGCAAAAGTCGGTCATTTTGAATACATGTAGGATAACAAAAGATTTTTTAAATATTTATGTTGAGGGATCAGTAGGATTTATAGGCCCTGTTAGTAGTTCTACCGAGCCGAACCCTCTGATATGAAAATATCTGGAGACGGTGAATTTTTTTTCCCATTTGATATCTGGTGATTTGACGTGTTGTTGTTCTTGTATTGTTTTGTATTTATTTTACTTATATAATGCACTTACATAGTGTTGATTGACTAGCTGATCATTTGTGGAAAAGTGAGTGGAAGGGTTAAGTTTTTCCTTTGGGGAAGACTTAACCCGGACAACTAAATCGGAAGTTTATATAAAAAAAAAAAAAAGTGGGTGTGTCAAGCCTACGCAAGACAGAAGTGAAACTTCTAGTTTCAGCTGATGCTTGGCGTGGCGCAGTTCGCTGGTGTCTGAGAGAGAGGAAAGAAGAGAAGAGAGAGAACGTTCGTGAGCGGCTCCCCCACCTCAACAAGGTTTCACTTCAAAAATGCCACAGCCGAGAATCGAACCTCGCTTAACTGATTGAAAGCCAACCACGCTGAGCACCAACTGTAAGCAAAGCCGCATAAATTGATTATATTATGTAGGTTCTGAAAATATGAGAGCTTGTTATGTTTTATAATGTTACCTACATCACACCCAAAATATAATATATTTTTAAAAATAATGTACAATGTACAGAAATAGAATCCCACACAAGATCGCGTAGTGCGCTCTAGCGAACGGATATTTTATCAGAGGGAGATAGTTTTAATTTTTTTTTCTGTAAATTATTACATATTATCAAAATAAATAAATTAATTAAATAAATGTAATACAATTATCATAATATACGGATTAGATAATAATTTTAATCCAACACAATAACGCAAAGCGCGCTCTAGCGGAGTAATGTTTTATCACAGTGAGATAAGTGTTTTTATTATTTTGCAATATTATTTTCTTTTAAAAAATGTTCTGACCTACTAAAAAATAAGATATTGAATGAAAAAGGCGTTAAAAACAAAAAAATAATGTGCGATGGCCGAGAATCGAACTCGGATCAACTGCTTGGAAGGCAACTATGCTGACCATTACACCACCAACGCCAGTTGTCGGGATGAGCTAAGAAGCATTTATATGTTACTTCAAAACTTTGACTAGATCAAATGAACTTTAATCGGTGGTGGGGGTACCCGCATTTTCGTTTCGGTCATGAGTCGGTTTTACTCCGGTCCTCGAAATTGCATGACGCGCGTAAAGAAGTTTCACTTCAAAAAAAAATATATATATCTATATATATATATATATATATATATAATAATTAGAAATACATAAGATGAGAAAACATATCCATTACATCCGATATAACTGCGTCTGTTCACCAGAAGTCTCTTTCTAAAAGTAATTTTGCTGTGTAGGATATTTCATGTAAAACATTTTGAATTGTTTAATTAATTGCAAAGAAAGTCATTTTCATTGGATAATGTCTTTATAACTGGATTTTTAATCAGCCAAAATATCAAATAAAGATAAATGGTTTTTTTCGAGGTGATGTTTAACCATTTACAGGATTAGTATTGTTACCTATTTCCGGTGGCGTGTTGTAATTTACCCATTAAATGACTTTCGTGTATTTCATCATCACCGGTGTAAAGTACAATTGGCAGTTTTTCTTTGTTAATTTGATATGGCCTCAAATTTACGAGGTACTGGCTTAAGAGTTTACTAAACAAACTGATGACGCTAATATTAAGTTATCAAATAATCTTATCACCCTTTCATTTTCCTTCCGAATGAAAACACAGACGACGGGCAAGTTCCAGCCCAAAAACAGCGTTCAACAAAACCTTGTAATTTTCCTCATCAAATAGGAACTAGCACTTTGGATTTTCTGAAGATCTACTCTTGAGTTTAACGAAGTTTGCAAAGAAAATACTGAAAATTCAATTTCGTTAATCACAACTTACCCTGAAACTACCGTTGTCCAATTAAAATCTTCCATATCAAATAGACGCGAAGTGAATCTAAAAGTGGTTACTTCAGGACACAGATGTCTTGGAAGTAACTCGGGGTAATATTGTAATAAAAACTGAAAATTATTATCTTAAATTTTGGTAACTAGTCTTGGAGTACTTTGTGAAAGTTTAGAGACAAAATCAAGTCGACGTCAAAAGATTGCGCATAACCTAGGATGGCTTGACAAAAAAAATTAACTTTTTTTTCTTAATTTCAAGACATAACATAAACCATAAAAGTTATTTTAAATGCCTTTTACAATGCATAATTTATTCTAGAGTAAACAAGTTATCTCATTACTTCTACTTGCAGTAATCTGGTTTTGAAAAAAAAACTCATTCTTGTTCAATTTTACTGCCTGTATCATTAATAAATGGATATTGCTATTTAATCCTACCTGGCCTGTTCTTAATTTGTGCAAGACGGTAATTCGATTCGACAGTTCAATTAACTAATAACCAATTGTAAATGTACCCACTTACCTATGGGATCTCAGCCGTAATGCTCTCTTTACGAGCATATTAATTAAATTTCCGTAAAGCGCAAACTTCACAGTGTAGTAGGTACAAAGCCTTAACTGCAAATACTTTCTCAAATTCCTAAACTTTTGTTCGGAGTTTATAATCAGAAGCTCGAAATTATATTCCGATGCTTTTAATTACACTTTGAAAATCTGTTGAGCTCTCGGGTCAACTTGCAGCAGCCAAGTGGAGAGAGCCACTGCCCCGCTAAGATGGCCCTCGAGAGCTCTCCACAAGTTACAGGTTACAGCATACCTCCCTGTACTCCCCATTACCGCCCGCCCCATACCTCACCATCTGCTACCACTACCGGCTACCCCCTCCCTCCACCGGTGTCCTAGAGTAGGCTACAGACACGACCTTAGGAGGGTTGACAGTTATTACTTATTTATTATTACGCTTTAGGCAAAATAAGTTTCACACTCAGTAATCATTACCTACACAAAAATAGGTTTTGATGATTTAAGGCCAGTTATTGACCGACTAACGGCTGATTAAACGAGTAAACACTATTCAATTTTACAAAACGCTAACGTGCTGAGAATCCAAATTCAAATTTACAAAAAAAACTATCATAAATAATAGCAATCGTTGATTAGGTTATTTCTGTAATAATATTGAAAAATTTGTATTCACATCGGACAAAGTAAGATACATAATTTTAAAATCACTTCAACAAAGCCCATTTTTCAGGGGATGATTTTTCACCTAAATGGCATTCAATACAATTTCCATTTGTGTTTGGTCGGGTAAAGGTTGGGAAATACTAAAATAAAACTATTCCATTTAAATTTTAAATGTTTTTCTTACTTAAATCTTTCAAAGGTTTTTATGAACAGTCATGTGACAATAACCATTCCCTTTTACGTATAGTCATCACAATAATCAACACCGCCCTCACTTGAAGGTATTTCGACTAGAAATGATCCCGCGACCTCCCGACTTACCTAAAGATAAAATCGCAAAAGATTAGAAAATCTGAAGCCGCTATAGATATTTCTCCTCTTAAAAGGACAGAAGAAATATTCAAAAACTTCAATGTTTACAATGTACAGAAACTATATTCAAAAAATATTTTATTTAAACTGAAAAAAAACATATCCGAATACTCCACTGCCCAACATAAATACACAACCAGGGCAAAAAGCGAAAATATCCTGATTACTCCCAGTTTGAACACATCCTTTGGACAGAGAAATAATAAATTCCATGCTATAAAATTGTTCAATGCTCTACCAAATGAAACCAAAAAAATAAACGAAATGAGTATATTTAAAACAAAAGACAAAACATGGCTTAGAGATCAAAGTAATAATCAACTTACAAACATTATGAAGACAATGTAAAGACAATTCAAAACTAAATACAAAAATTTAAGAAAAACTACAGGCCGCCTCAGAACAGGAAACCCTAGTGAGGAGGACTGTGAAAAAAATACAAAAAAAGTGGGTGTGTCAAGCCTACGCAAGACAGAAGTGAAACTTCTAGTTTCAGCTGATGCTTGGCGTGGCGCAGTTCGCTGGTGTCTGAGAGAGAGGAAAGAAGAGAAGGGAGAGAACGTTCGTGAGCGGCTCCCCCACCTCAACAAGGTTTCACTTCAAAAATGCCACAGCCGAGAATCGAACCTCGCTTAACTGATTGAAAGCCAACCACGCTGAGCACCAACTGTAAGCAAAGCCGCATAAATTGATTATATTATGTAGGTTCTGAAAATATGAGAGCTTGTTATGTTTTATAATGTTACCTACATCACACCCAAAATATAATATATTTTTAAAAATAATGTACAATGTACAGAAATAGAATCCCACACAAGATCGCGTAGTGCGCTCTAGCGAACGGATATTTTATCAGAGGGAGATAGTTTTAATTTTTTTTTCTGTAAATTATTACATATTATCAAAATAAATAAATTAATTAAATAAATGTAATACAATTATCATAATATACGGATTAGATAATAATTTTAATCCAACACAATAACGCAAAGCGCGCTCTAGCGGAGTAATGTTTTATCACAGTGAGATAAGTGTTTTTATTATTTTGCAATATTATTTTCTTTTAAAAAATGTTCTGACCTACTAAAAAATAAGATATTGAATGAAAAAGGCGTTAAAAACAAAAAATAATGTGCGATGGCCGAGAATCGAACTCGGATCAACTGCTTGGAAGGCAACTATGCTGACCATTACACCACCAACGCCAGTTGTCGGGATGAGCTAAGAAGCATTTATATGTTACTTCAAAACTTTGACTAGATCAAATGAACTTTAATCGGTGGTGGGGGTACCCGCATTTTCGTTTCGGTCATGAGTCGGTTTTACTCCGGTCCTCGAAATTGCATGACGCGCGTAAAGAAGTTTCACTTCAAAATATACTTATATTATACTTTAAACCTACATAATGTACAAATTTTGCTATTGATATTAATAAAAATAAAAAAATAAAAAAAATTAATTTAGTTTATGTGAAAATTACCAACTAGATATAACTCAATCGTTTTTTCATAGTTGTTGATTATGGATAATATTATCAACAAAAAATCTATTTAAATGTGTATCATGTTTTCGTAATCAACTCAAAGTCAATATTTTACAGCTTGCGAGCTGTGGGCCAATTTCAAAAAGCGAACCATGGAAAGGCTTCGGATTCAATACAATAATGCCTACCGCATAATGTTCGGACTTCCAAGGCACTGCAGTGCCTCCTCGATGTTCATGGAGGGAAGAGTTCCCGGCTTTGCTGCCCTAATGAGATCCAGGGTAGCCGGAACGAGGGGAAGGATCAATAACTCCAGAAACATCCTCATCATCGAATCCCGCCAGACCTCAGGATCGAGCATCGAAAAACATTGGAGAAAAATATTGGCCCCCATAATTATCGCTCCGATGATAAGCTTACAAGATATTTAAATGTTTTATGTTAACACTCTCCATTCTATATAGTTCCTTTTACTTTTTCTTATATTTTATTTGCTCTATCAAACTTACATTTTAAATTATTTGTACTTAATTGTATCTCTGTATATAACATTGTAGTTATATTTTATGGATTGTGTGGGATTGCACTAACCTCCCCACATTCTGGAATAAACAATTATTTATTTATTTATTTATTTATTTTACAAGCTTTAAAAAAAATGTTTTTTTTTAGTTAAGACTTTTTGTTGCCAAAAATAATTTTAATTCCTGAAATAACAATTTCTGGCATAGTTTAACCTGAACAGAGTTTATAAAAACACAAAGCATTTTAATTTGAATTTGCATATTGATATTGCTTTTAAGAAATATGAAAAGTTAATTAAATATCCGATGACCTTTTATTCAAATATTGGATTTTCAATTTAGCCAATTCTGCGATCTTCTAATTAAAATGTTAATATTCCGTTTATTTCACCAACACAATTATTCCGTATTTCACCAATATTCCGTTTATTTCACCAACACAACCCTTGGAATCTATTTGGGGCCAGAACTTTTAACTGGGAGCTGATTTTTATTTCTAATATTCATGAATATTAATTAAATAGCTATTTCCCACCCCGGCCTAATGTCTTCAATTCCTCGGCTGGCTAAATCCTTAATCGAAAGAGAAGCAGCATTTTCCGCTTACTGTGGTGGTAGTAGGAGATTTTCAAATATTGTCAGGTCATTCTTAACACGATAATGTTTGTCTTTCTTTTAAAGTAAATGTTAATAATTTTATTTAAATAGGCCGTTGAGTGAAATTAGTTTTATTTTATTTTAATTTTTTATTTAATATTTGAAAAAAAATATTTTTTTTACATAGATAAATATTAACAAGATATAAAACAATAGAAATTAAAGTAGCCTTTCCTCACCATAAAGAGACAATGCTCTTGTGTTTGGTGAGGGAATTCTATTTCAATTATGTACATGTTAGTTATGGTAAATAAATTATTAAGAAACAACACAAGATTTAAACAATATTACTTCAAGATTTAAGTAGTGAACGTATTTATTATTTTTTTAATTTTATATTTATTTTTATTTATTTTAGTTCCAAAAACTTTTTTTAGTATAAACCTGTGTCCGTACGAACGATAATGTTTTCACAGGTATTTTGCACAGCTTATGTTTATGCACAAATGTATATACTGAGATAAATGTATTTTAGGTAGTAACTGTTTTTTCAACGGCTAATTTATTATTAAATTAAAATTAAAACCTGGAAGATTCAGACCTACTTTTTGATGCGTCATACAGTATTTTAATAAAACATTGAAACCTGTTTACATATAAAAAAATTTAAAACTATAACATACTTCGTTTATTAATCATGTATCTACTTTTGTCATGTCTTTGTATTTAATTATTTTTTTCTTTAAACGTTTATAAAAATATTTTTGAACGTTCACACGAAAATATTTTTCAGTTTCTCTTATTTTTCATAAGTCATATTTTTTCCTTCACATTTCTGTAAAAAATCTTTGTTAAAGTTAATTTGTTTATGCTAGCAATTTTGATACAAGTTGATATTTTATATGATCTAATAAAAATGTTAAAAGACGTTTGTAGTCATTATTATTAACCACTGGGAAGCAAATAATGAAGACGCTGTGACGCGCCTCGCTGCAGTCAGTCTTCGGCCGGCGGTCTTCACAAACCAATAAAAAATAGTCATTTTCTGTGCCTCTAATGTTAATCACGATCACCCCATGTATATTTCCAAAACTTTATCTTCCAAATACAGTTTTTTATAAGTTTAGAAAACATTATTAATTGTAATATATCACATATCTTTCAGTTTTATTTTCTCTCATTATATTTTTGTTTTCTCCACTGACTACCAACAAATAAACAAATTCATTTTGGACCTCCAGCCAGCATTCAAACTTTTACCATAAAAACGAAAATTCACACTCCAGTGTAAGCGATTTTTTAAATTAAAACTTTTAATGACAAACGCAAAACTGGCCCTTACCGAAATGCACATGATCACGTAAAGTTTAAATCAGAAAAACTTTTATAAATTATCGAAAACTTTTTCACCTTTTGCGATACATTAGCAAAACGACTCTTTTAAATACAAGAACTATTTAATAGTTACATTTGCAAGTTTTCGTGACACCATTATTTAAGCGATGGAAATTAAATACAAACTATACAGTGCTTCTAATTCATTTGTTTCTAGTGTATTATGATTTTTTTCAGAACTGAGGTTGTATATTTTAAAATCCATAGCTTTATCCAAAAGCTTCCATTGAATTTCAAAGTGCTCAGAAACTTCTCCGTAGCTTTTCCTTTTAGCTGAATATATTATTTTTAAATCCTTTAGATTCGCGTTTCAAATGGTCCAATTATGATAATTACCCTTTTTGCCTCTAACGAGTTAAGTGTGATTGTTTTTCCTTGGTGTCTAGGTAAATCATTATAATAACCGAACACATAAAATAAAACACGAATTCGCGAAATGAAATTTAATCGTCGGGTCTTTTAATACCTTTTAAAACCTTTTATGCATATTGCTCGAGTCGCTAGTTGATTACAAGTCATACAATTACATCCTTCGCTAAAACATTTCTCAACATCTAGTTGACTATTCCTTCGTTTTATTTTCTACACGCGAAACGTTTTATGTCAATTTTCACAGATTTTCTTTATACTTTCGCATAAGCACTCTAATTTTTCTCTCGTAAATGGATTGTAACGCTAAATATAATATAATTTATTGTATAATACGAACTATATTTGTAATATTTTCTATCACCCCTCGTAGCGAGGTTGATAGATTGGACACTAACGCTTCCTTTAAATAACTTACAGTTTACGTCTGAGCTGCGATTAACAAATCAGAAGTAAAATTAATCCAAATTACATTCGGTTTAAAAAAAGATTGAATTAACATAATATTTGCACTTTTTAACATTTGTTTTTTTAACACGTGTAAGACAAATTCTACAGTTGTATATTCGTTGCGACAGAAACGTCAGATCAAGTTCCAAGTCAAGAGGTGGAGGAGTTTTAATTGCAATAAAACAGAAGTTGTCAGCAAGAAAATTAACCACGAAACACAATAACATCGAACATATTTTTGTGCAAATAACGACTCCTCTCGAGAAAATTATATTTGGAACGGCCTATCTACCACCACTTTCTGACCCTCAGTCATATAGAAACCACTGTCAAGACATCGAAACAATTTCATCAAAATATCCTGACTCGAAAATTGTTATTCTTGGGGATTATAACTTACCAAATTTAATATGGAAAGCAAATAACTGTGGTCTCATCATAAACAAAAGTGAAAACGATCGTGCACGTGAAATTTTGGACATGGTAAACTTTCTAAACTTTCATCAACATAATTTTATATATAACAGTAACAATCGCTTATTAGACTTAGCTTTATCAAACTATCCTAAAATGTCTGTTGAACTCTCAAATGATCCACTTCTACCTATAGATAATCATCATCCTCCCCTATACATTAAATTTAATATGATATGTGATAATGAAAGGAAACCTTCACAAAGCGTCCTAAACTTTAAACGAGCCGACTTCGACTCAATTAACTCCTATTTCTCAAATACAGACTGGTCTTTTTTATCCGATGAAAGCGTTGATGAATCGTTAGATAAACTTTATTTATATTTTTCTAATACTATTGAATCTTATGTACCTTTTTACACACCAAGAAGCTATACCTACCCGGTTTGGTTTTCATCAGAGCTTACAGCCTCTTTTCAGCAAAAAAAGAGTCAACACAAAAAATTCAAACAAAGTAAATCCATAAATGATTATATAATCTTTAGCGAAACTAGGAAAAAATGTAAAGATCTTTCCAAACAATGTTACAAAATGTACATAACCTCTGTCGAGGACACTGTCTTTAAATCCAAAAACCTTTGGAAATTTCTTAAAAAAATGAACAATGAAAACACAGACTACCCGCCAATAATGCATATGAATGGAATCAGTGCAAACAATACACAGGATATTGTAAACCTTTTTTCGGACTTCTTCAAAAATGTATATGATGAAGACACTCCAGATGATAAAATACCCGAATACAAATTTAATATGACCACAAACTTAACAAACTGCCAAATCACACAAAAGTGTTGCGAACAAAAATTACTTTCCTTAGACACTGACAAATCCGCTGGCCCAGACAACATTCCACCAATATTCCTCAAAACATGCTCTAATACATTATCTAAACCACTTACATTACTATTTAACCGTCTCTTGTCCCTTGGACATTTTCCAGACCGCTGGAAATCTAGCTTCATTACACCGATCTACATAAAAGGAGACGATACTGACATAGCTAATTATCGCCCCATTTGTATACAGTCAGTACTGCCAAAGCTTTTTGAATCATTGGTCCTTGATGAAATCTATCCCAAATTAATAAAATTAATTAATCAAAAACAGCACGGTTTTATCAAAGGAAGATCCACCGCAACTAACTTAACGGTATTTCAAAACTTCATTATACAATCATTTGCAGAAAATAAACAAGTCGACTGTATATATACAGACTTTTCGAAGGCATTCGACAAAGTATCCCATAAACTACTAATCCAAAAACTATTTGTTCTAGGAATAAGGGATAACATGCTAAAATGGTTTAGTAGCTATTTGTCAAATCGTAAACTGTTCGTTAAAATAAAATCTTGGATGTCGAAAGCTTTCCGGGCTACCAGTGGCCTACCGCAAGGTAGTCACCTTGGCCTGGTTTTGTTCCTCATTTTCATCAATGATATAACCAATTGCTTCAACGATGTCGAGGTATTGCTCTTTGCAGATGACGTCAAACTATACAAGGAAATAACTGATATAAATCATTGCCATATACTACAGTCGAATATTAGTAAGTTTAGAGATTGGTGCGTTCAAAATAATTTATTTTTAAATGTAGTAAAGTGCAAAACCTTGACTTTCTTCAGAAACAAAAATCCTGTTTTATTCGAATATTCCATCAATAACATAGCTTTAGAAAGAGTCACGGAAATGAGAGATCTTGGAATTATTTTGGATGAAAAACTAAGTTTCACCAATCATATCTATCAAATTGTGAACAAAGGTATGAAAACACTAGGCTTCGTATTAAGAACAACTAAAAACTTTAATTCTTTGCAAGCCATTAAACTATTATACGTATCTCTAGTAAGAAGTCTAATTGAATATAACTCAGTAGTTTGGTCTCCATCTTATAAAATTCACATTAACAACATTGAGCGAATACAAAAAAAAAATTCTACGTTTTATAAATTTAAAATTAAATATCCCTGTCGAAGACTTAAAATACAATTTCTTACTAAATACTCTAAAAATACATACATTAGAAGATAGACGTAAAATAAACGATTTAACGTTCTTATTCAAAATACTTAACTCTAAATTCGACTGTTGTGAACTCCTGCAACTTATAAACATACATACACCCACAGTAACAACACGACAAAATACAATATTCTACAGCAGCACACATAAGCGTAACTACATTGCCCACTCTCCGATACAACGACTTCACACCATGGGAAATCATTACTTGGGTGATGTTGACATATTCAATACCAACTTGGCAAGTTTTGTGGATCATTTAAAACATTTATTTCAACAATACTCCTAAACACATCATGTAAACCAACAAATAGCTGTAATTTTCTGTTTTTGTTTCTTGTGTTTGTATGACTTGTTGCATAGCTTTTATCAAATGTAATTTTATTCTTATTTTTTATGTTTGAAAGTATTTGTCAAATTAAAATTATACTACCAACCATGTAAAAGCCCTCTGGGCGTTAAATAAATAAATAAATAAATGTTTTGAAGCCGTTTAGTCCTAAGCATTTCTAATGGAATTACCTGACAGTAAGTGTACGGTTTTGTAGAAATTCCTAAGTGCGACCGCTGAAACATGAAGTTAAATTAGCCAGGAAAGCGTTAGATCGGCGGCACAATGCAGCGTTTCATTTGTCTGAGAGGGACTGGGGCGGTGAAAGGGAGGAGGGGTGGCCTAGCCGTGCACGTGAGTGCTGCCATTTACCTTCTGCAATGGCGCCCGTACCTGCATTTAACGACAAGGACTTTTAAAGTAAAATAAGGTGTTTCAAATATTTACTAACCACTGTTAGAAAATCCAACAGAACCACTGGAACCACCACAGGAGAAATGCAATGTATTTTATGTCCTGCTCTGAAACGTTAAAGCCATTAAAATAATATGTAATTAATCCACACATTTGTTATTTTCTTAAGTGGAACAAGAATTGCCGCAGAATACAATCAGTAACTCTTTATTCCTTATTCTATCATAAAACCGACTGTTTGGGTTAATTTCCATTGCATCCAAATTACTGAAAGCGGTATTGAAAATAAGCCATAACAGATGTTTTCATTGTTTAAAATATACAGCCGTATGAAAGCAGTGTAAATTCTATTGATTGCGCACTGTGCAGTACGCAGTCATTTTAAAAACCTGTGGTAATCACTAACTGGCTTTGCACTATGCAATCACATAATTAAGTGATAATAACGTGATCGCGCCAGTGTGGAAGAGCAGAGAGACAGCACTTTAGTGTTTCCAGAGTGCAAACAGCGAGTGAATCTAACATGGTTATGCCTAGGTAGTGTAAATAATAACGTATGAAAGGAAAGGACACTAGGTAAGGGTGGGTAAACTCTCAGGTAGGTGGGTCGCCATGCACGACTGAAGGCTGGTAGCTGATGGTTGGCGCAGCTCTCGGAGCGCAAAGTTCCCCACGGAGGGACTCCTCCCCCCGCAGTTCCGCTAAGTGTGCCAAAGTAATTATTTTGAAGAGTTCCGTATGATTTTGTCTCCCCGTCATACAATTTCCGGAAAGGTATAATGGAAAAAAGTTACTTCGCTAAAAGCTTTTGAATTTTGTGATGGGTTCTAATTGCCAAATTCGTTTGAAATATTTTCTAAATGGTAATATACTGTTTAAAGGAAGCGCGATTATTATTCCCGTCTTATAATATCAATTATTTACACAAAAAAATATTGTATACGCTATTATTGTGTGTACATGACATGATAAAACATATTTACTAATTGCCTATTGTATTACTGACCACCCGTAGGCGTTAAACAAATATTAAACATAACACAAAAACTTTTTTAACTAACCGTTGTAGATCAGTGGGTACTAAATTTATTATTTATTTTGTAAGAAACAGCTTTTATATAATATATAATGATAGATATAAATATACAAGTCAGCTGAAGTCAAGCCACAGAAGTTTCTTATGCTAAAATTCATTGGAAATGAAGTTTTAATATCTTATTATTATGTATTTTCTCATCATCAACAAGATAAATTCCCCGAAAATTCATTTGATACGTATACGTACACGCATTCTCTTATCATTAAATTATTAAATTCGTAAAATGTCAAATTCTAAATAATCAAGGAAGTTTTATAAATCTCAAAGTAAACAATTTGCTTGGAGCAACGTTGTTTGTTGTTTTCGGGTTAATAAAGCATACGTATTTTCACCAAAACTTGATTTTATTTAATACACAAAAGTTTGCACCAAAAACTAATCACAAATTCCTTCAAGAGTTTTCTGAAGCGAAATAACTGAAAGAAAGATTAACCGATAACTACAAGTTTGAGCACATTTTATACAAAATAAAATGAACCAGCTGTGTATTAAAAAAAGATATCGAATTTCATTCACTTCTAAACTCGGACGAAATTAAATACAAATAAAATTGTGATTAAAAATGACTGCATAACTCAAAAAAACGAATTCAAACTTTTTTGAGAAGGTTTATTATAAAACCGTTCTAAGTTTTACATTACAGAATATTCACTACAATCATTACTCTACGTCATTATAACAACAATATTTTGTTTTCCACTATTTATCGAATGTTGCACGGATATTAAGACGATATTTATTGCATTACGGTTACAAATTTATTCTAAAAGCATTCTAGAGGGGTGTTTAAAACATCTTTGGTTATTTCGCCAAAAAAACTTGGAAGTGCAGCTCTCGTGATGGGTCTCATGAACAGCCACACGATGTCATCATATAGATTTTTCGCTTTCTTGTACAGTTCTATAATCCAAACATGGACAAAACAGTGGTAGAAATAATAAATGATCTCTGTTTTTAATATTTAACTTGTGCAGAAATAGTCAACTTCAACCCGTGTTCGTTTACAAATGGTCCCGTCACTCTGCAAAAATAACCTCTTATAAAAGCTCATCCTCCATTCCTTATTTACTCTAGGAAAATTTTTTATTGTCAAGCAACAGTATGTTTTATTATTAGACGTTGTTTTGAGGTGTATTCTTTTGAGCCCAGCGTGTATTATTTTCAAGGAAAAATACTATAATTAACGCCAGAGTTGTCGACAGTTGAAATACTTATGTTAGAGGCATGAACAAATTCTCAGTGTATCTTTAAATGTAACTAAATCATTCTCCAAGAGATTTTCGCTCTATTTCAAACGTGTCGTGTTTTATTACATATATTTTCATCATTTTCGCTTAGTTATTATTATTTTTTTAAATATAAGCGCGCTCCCTTCAACATTTGTATTTACATATCTCCCTTTCAAACCATCTTTGAACGCTTACTACGGGGCCTTAATGTATTATTGGTAGTGTCCTCCTCACTCATTTTCGAACTAACTACAATAACATGTTATTGGTAGTGTTTCCCCCATTCATTCTTCGAACTAACTACAATAACATGCTATTGGTAGTGGTCTTCCTCACTCATTTTCGAACTAACTACAATAACATGTTATTGGTAGTGTTTCCCTCATTCATTCTTCGAACTAACTACAATAACATGCTATTGGTAGTGGTCTTCCTCACTCATTTTCGAACTAACTACAATAACATGTTATTGGTAGTGTTTCCCTCATTCATTCTTCGAACTAACTACAATAACATGCTATTGGTAGTGGTCTTCCTCACTCATTTTCGAACTAACTACAATAACATGTTATTGGTAGTGTTTCCCTCATTCATTCTTCGAACTAACTACAATAACATGCTATTGGTAGTGGTCTTCCTCACTCATTTTCGAACTAACTACAATAACATGTTATTGGTAGTGTTTCCCTCATTCATTCTTCGAACTAACTACAATAACTTGTTATTGGTAGTGTCTTCCTCACGCATTCTTTGAACTAAATAGAAAAACATGTTTGATAGATTATAACATGACTAATAAATGTTTGCATGTCGTTATTTTACGTGACAACGGAAACGATTTCTAACAAAAGAAAAAAAATCTTATCGCCCTTTCATGCATTGTTTATTTAATGAGCGTAATCAAGTTATGTATTTCTACTACTAGTAGCCGTCTGGGTTGCTATATGTCGCCCTTTACGTCACGAAATTTGGTTTACATTAGATACATGTATATAGCAAAAATGTAAGATAATAATATTGCAATCAAAAATAAGTACTAGTGTTATTATGAATTGTAGGTCGATATTAGTTCCTAGCTAGGCATATTGCCCGTTCTAAGGAACCAAATGCTATTAAAAATGTACTTGACTTTGATAGGCTCTTTGGTGTAATATTATTGTATAAAAAAATATTTTCACACTTTGTTCATTTTTCTTTAAGTCTGTGATAATTTTTTTGGCTGATCTGAAAAAATCTGTAGAAAAATTATAACGTTTAATCCAACAATATCGATTTATACTTTTATCAGAAATTTAACATACACTCCAGCAATATGCAATTAAGCTGTTGATAGATTATTCATCATCAACTGCAAAGGGATTTCTTGTTATGTCTAAATATTTCATTTTTTATTGTAGTTCTATGAAGAAAAGTTGTAAATTAAACTATAACTCTGAGACATTTGCAATTTTAAAGCCATGTTTAGGTACCGTCACCCCGGGAACCATTTATTGGATAAGCAACAACACTGCCATAGGCCACCCCAATTTTGGTAATTTTACAGGGGTGACCTCTTTGACCTCTCAAACTGGTCTCTCTTGACCCACCGCCTTGCGTCGCAGCGGAAAGGATAGATAATTCGTCCGTCACTCCTGGATACACTGATCCTAAGATTCCTCCCCACCCCTCATACCCTTTTCTCTCCCAGAACTTCCTCTCCTTCATTTCCTTAAAAAACCCTCCTCACAGATTTCCCAAAGATGGCATTGGCCCAGAGGGAAATTATATATCTCAGGGCCTCCTGTGTGGGGTTAGTGTGAAAAATAAAAAAACCCCAATTTTATGCTTTAGAAGTGTTCCGACTTTATAGTTAGTCAAAACATTTTTGCAAGTCACGTAATAAATACATTTTTGAATTTAAAGTCAAACAAAATGACATTTCAGCATCTGGCAGAAGTCACATGGCATCGGCAAATGTCTCGGATGATAAATAATTGCTGTGGAGCTGTGAGCAGTTATATGATGAATGATTCTGGTTGGAGCCGACGGCATCTTGGAGTGGCTTCTATTTATCATCCGGATGGGTGACTTGTCCCTTTAAATACACTCACTAGTTACCAAGCCACAAATGTGCCATCTGATCTGACTCGTACTTCATTTATTGTACGCTGTGGAAAATCATTATTTATATATTATGCATATTCAAAATCGTATTTTTTACAGATTTTTTCAATGTCAAATACAAATAGTGGAAATTTTTTTAAATATCTGTTCGCTTTAATAATTTTTATGAGCATTTTGTCTTAACGTGATAATATATATGGATTGCAATAATTTAAAAAGTGTAGTCGTTTCATATGACATTTTTGAACTAGTCCTTTACTAAACAATGATTATCGGGCATTAATAGGTTTGTTCATATTGGTTTCAAAGATCTAAAGTGCCTACCTTGAAAAGAATCTACGATTTTTAGAAAAATGAAGCACCTACCTAGAATAGTATATTAAAGTATAAGTGGATAAACAGGTCTTTAAACACGCGCGATTTTTCGAGCACGACGGCGTAGCCGAGTGCTCGAAATAAAGCAAGTGTTTTAAAGACCAGTTATCCACGAATACTTTACGCTATTTTTTTTATTGGTACACTTTGAAAACATAAATATTGATATTATTATTAAAAATTTGGAAATAAGAACTATTAATGATTTCGTGATGTGACATCACAATATCTTGTTGTCATGGAAATGAAAAACACAAACATTAATTTGCAATCTGTCACATAAGATTAATAGTTGACATCACAGTTTTTACTAGTTATTGTGTGTTGTAAAACGAGTTCTAACATTCATAATTTAAATACCAATGCAGAATCGCGGTTAATACCTGAAAAATCCAAAGACGTTTATAAAAAAAGAATATGAAAGGTTCATAACATGGATGGAGGAGCGAAACGTAGTAGATGTAGATGAACGAGTTGTGCTTGCTTACCTTCAGAAAATGTCGGAACAGTACAAAGCATCGACCATGTGGGCCATGCACTCGAAATTGCAATGTCTGTTGAGAATAAATAAAGGGGTTGATTTAAAATCATTTGTGAAAGTGCATGCATTCATGAAGGCAATTAGCAAGGATGACGTTACTAAGAAGGCGTATGTATTCAAAGAAGATGATTTGCGGAAGTTTTTCACGGAAGCACAGGACATTACGTACTTATTTTTGAAGGTGGTAGCCATTTGCGGAATCTTTGGCTCTTGCAGAAGATGTGAATTGTGCGATTTACGCTTAAATGATATCAAAGAAGAAGGAAGTGTATTGCTTATTACCATCCGACCATCTAAAACAGTGAAGGCTCGACGTTTTACTGTTGCCGACAGTGATGCAATTAATTATGTGCGTTTGATGAAGCAATATTGGGTAAAATTCGGTTTATGGGAGTCACTCGAATAACCGAAATTGAACTTGATTTAGACTAATTTAGGGCTGGGGAATCCGAATCTGTAAGAATTAGGTGGGGGTCGGCACTATTAACTGAGTTATAGGGTTTTGAAATTTCGTACGCGATACATAGAAACTTTATCTTTATTTATCATTGCGACCCCATAATGTAAGTACAGACAGGGTTTTCTTAGGGTATGATAAGGGTAAGTGCACCAATCAAGTGGTTGGTATTAACACATTTGGATCATGCCCCTTACAAATCGCACGCTATCTTAAATTAAACGATCCTGAGAAATATACAGGACATGCGTTTCGACGTACATCCGCTACCATTATGGCAAATAGTGGCATGACAATTGATCAAATCCAACGACAAGTAGGATTGAAATCGGCAGCTGTGGCGACTGGTTACGTGGAAGAGAGCATTAGCAATAAGAAGAATGTTTCAAACATTATTGGAACTGCCATTAATGGAAGTGCAGCCTCATTGACTTCCGAGAATACTATTAATTTGAACAGCATTTCCTCCGATTTAAAAAACGGAGGTATTAATATTTCAAATAATACGAGCTGCTCTTTTCACATCCATTTAAATAATTAAAAATAAAGAAGATGTAAACGACGTAAAAAATAATGTAAACTTTGAATGAAATTTTTTAAACATTTGTAATGTTTTATTTGACGTTTAAAATATTCCTGTCAGATTTATAGTTAAAAGTTGACATTTAGACTTCACATTTTGTTGATTTGTTGATGTTGCCATGGTAACTTTAAAAAACGCGCGTTCCATAAAGTGCGATTTAAACACGCTAGAGCGTACTTTAAATGAGTAAAAAAGGGCACCAATAACAAAAAATAATGTAGATCGCTTCTGATACGATGTTAAGTTTTCCGGTTCTGAACATTTAATGTAGTATCGCATTAAAGTTTAAATATTCGGATAGGTAAGAGCGAAGCCTACCCAGATAGGCTATCCAATAGAAGCGTCCGTACGCGTACAAGTCTTCCGGTTACAATCCGATAGATAAGGCTTCCCTGCAGCGACGCTCGACGCTCGGCGCCGTGACGCGACGAGCGCGGCCTCTCTGGCCCCGGTCCACTAGTCAGAAGTGAGTAGGTACTCTGCAATAGTCACATAAAGCCATATCTACAAGCGTCGCGTCGCAGCGCTTCGTGTCCGACGATTTAACATTATCTTTTCCAGTCGGTCTAGTGCCGCTATTGTGATACACTTTCATAAAGCGCTATTTTTAAGCATTTTTATTTCTGCTGTATTTTTTATCCTTTTGGCTGGCATTGGCAGACCATCAACAATGGTACAAAATATATATTTTTCTGTTTACTTTTGCCTATACCTGACAACTGTGTTTCCGGCGTGTATTGTAGCTATTAAATGTCGAATATACGTGTATTAAGCTACGAAAAATGATTCTTTTATACAATTCACAAAACACGTTATCGTTAAATATTGTTTTTAATACTTCTTCGAATGTCGTTAAATGTGTTAATATTTAATTTATTTTCCTCAATTGTATATTTTAGGAGAAGTTGAATTGCACAAATAAAAAATAATCATTCTCCTACAAAATTGGTATCATAAAAAATGTTACATTATTCTTTTTTCAGCGAAAAATGCAGCCAGATTCCTCTATTGCAAAAATTAATTTTGTTTCTTTGGCGAGCAATACAATAGTGAAAGGACATTCACAGCATAATGACAACACCCTGAATGCATTTTTCATCGCTGTTTGTCTTTGATCAAACGTTATTCTTCACTCTGCTAGTCTCTAGTTGAGACTAAAGAACAATCAGCAATCCTCGAGAAGAGCAAAAGCAGAAAGTTCCCACTAGGTGCATAAATCCCAAACGCTTCTTGCGAAGCCTATTGTCGAGCCGCTCCCCTTTCACCGTTTTTTTCAACGCTAATGATATGCATTCAGACGTTGTGTTGTGGATTTATGAGATTTAAACTCGATTAGTATTGAAATATAATTCATTTCAATACTTACAAACAAACATTCGTCGTAAACACTATTATCGTATTTCGCAAAATCTGTGCAGGTATAAAATTTAGATGACGGTGTTTTGCTATGGGATTTTATTTTTTTACGTTTATGTGATACTAACTAAGTGTCCTTAATGCTTATAAAAAGTGAAACTATTTCAAACCCATTTGTGAAAATGTGTTGTAGCTGAAAAGAGTTGCGAAGGAATGGATTGGGGAAATCTGCAGGTTTGTAAAACCTTGCTTCTCATGTCTGATTTTCACCAGGGTAATATTGCGAGTACAACTATTTGGTTTGTAAAACCTTGCTTCTCATGTCTGTTTCTCACCGTGGTAATATTGATTTTAAAACCATTTGGTTTGTAAAACCTTTCTTCTCGTGTCTGTTTCTCACCATGTTAATAATGAGAGTAAAAGTATTTGGTTTATAAAACCTTGCTTCTCATATCTGTTTCTCACCATGGTAATATTGAAAGTACAACTATTTTTTTTGTTAAACCTTGCTTCTCATTTCTGTTTTTCACAATAGTAATATTGATTGTAAAACCATTTGGTTTGTAAAACCTTGCTTCTCATGTCTGTTTCTAACCAGGGTAATATTGCGAGTACTATTTGGAAAATTTATCTGAAATTTGAACTTTTATGGTAAAATCGTTTAGAGTATAAATCCACATAGACTACTTCTTTAATGCAAATGATTGTGTAAAAGATATGTTTAAATCAAATCAAATAGCTAGCGTAAAGATGTCAAAAAATATTCAATTACCTTTTATTTTATATAATAGATGTAATTAACATAAGAACTACCAACACCTCATTAAACGAGAGTAAAACGTGGCATAACAAAGTATTAACTCAAGCTGTTGGTATTAGTTTCAGAATTTTACTATAATCTATAGTTTATATACGAGATGTATTTAAAACATTTTTTTTCGTTTAGATGCTGGCTCTTAACTACTGTGAACTTTTAAAACTTAAAAATACAAAACAATAATTGGTTTGGTGGAGGATTGAACCTTCTTCTGAGATTTATTTCGTTTATTAACTGCTATAAATTTTTAAATGTCATCCATTTTCTGAGAAATGTATGTGTGTATGTGAGTGCCACCAAAAGTAGATAAAATGAATCGTCATCGATAACGAGTCTATTTGCCGAGTTTCAGCTTGATCGGATGTCGGAAGTGGGTTAATGTCCACTTACATGATTACTTTTCATCAATTAATTGATTCATTTATTAATTCATTCTAGAAAACACAATCGATAATCAAATTGATGTTTTTAATAATATACAGCACTGTTTCAATTTAATCATTATAATTTTGACTTTGAAGTCAATTATTATTTCTCCAAGTGCTTTAACATCAAACAATGTTGAATCGCGGGGAATTAATTGTGGCAGGGGATAAACCCTTATCAATGGGAGAGAGGATCATCGTAGTGGAATTGGAAAAGTTAATAATATTGCTATTATTTTGATTACCTTACACTTAGGACTGGTCTTGACACATTCCATCTTACTCATAATAGATAATACGGGTTTTATACCTCCAATTTATCTTCTAACGGGTTAGTAGAAAACGTTACTTATACTGCATATACCGGCCGTAATACGACAGTATTAGTAGTTAGTTAGTTAGACAGATATTTAAACCGCCCGATCTTCAGGTAAAGGAACTAATTACGATCGTATTAAGACGAATATTGCGCACTTTATATCAATCGGTCGAGCAGTGAAAATTTAGAAAAGCAGTAATACCCATTTGCAGAGTAATATTTTAATATCGATTTACCGAAGCAAATCCGGATGATCGAATTGGCCAGATTTTGAATCGTTTCAAAACAGACCGCGTCAATAATATTTAAAATTTTATCTGAAGAAGGGTGTATTACCTAAAGATAGCAACAAAACGCGAAATGTCAAAATGACCGTGTTTTTGAGGTTTGGAACAATGTGGTACCAGTCTAAAAAAATCTCGCGTGAATTATAAAATCGGACATTGATAAAAAAATATGAAAACATTTAGAATTTTTTTTAATTCTTATGTTTCTCTATTTCAATAGATATTACCTTAAATATTTTTTTCAATAAAAAGTTCCGCTGTTATGTGTGATTGTTATTTGTAATTATCACGCCTAAAAATGATTATAAAGTAGGATTTTTTTTCATATAAAAAGTATTTCGAATATAATAATTATAAATAATGTAAATATTTTCTTTTTACATACAAATTATATTATTTTGCTTTCAGTCGTGCCAATTTTTGGCAACATTAAAAAGTACCGGCTCAAAAATAAACAGACCTAATACAAGATGTTTTACATTCAAAATACATGAAAAGATTAAAAAAGCCCATCATCTCTGGATGTACAAAGTTTGGTATTTGGAGATAATTAGGACGGCTATCAGCACAGAGTTTGTACCTACTTATGACTCGTTTTCCAAATAACATTTGAAATAATAGGATTTCAATATATCGTTTCGAGATTTGTTAGAGGCATATACCTGTCTTAATTCTTCAGGCAATTTGTTATAGTTAGTGTAAGTAATATATTCTAATGATTTCAGTCCGAACTTTGTTGAGTGTATTTCTGATATATGTAGTTTGTTGTGTTGTCGTGTATTATATTGGTGAACATCGTTGTTATAGTTCAATTTTATATTTGTGTGGGTGTTACACTGAATCATATTTAAAATGGTGTTTGTTATCTCAAAGCTAGGAACCATCTTAAATGGCAGAACAAGTGCGTGACGCATGTTTATTGTTTATTTGACAAATTTAGATACAGTTCACACGCAGAGGACAAAGTTGGGAACACACGTAATTGGAGATGCTATTTTTTATTCCTAGTGGTTTTGTTTAAATCACATTGTCTTTAATTAATGGGTTTGGGAAAGGAAAAGCAAAATTTTATGATAGAAAGAACAACAGTACAGAGATTATTATTTCCTCAATGTGATTCGTCCCTCTGTAAGAGACGGATTGCGGTGCAAGGATTCAAATAATGTTGATGTAAAGGCAATTCAAGAATGATACTCTCGGGTAGTTTTATTTCATTTGAGAGTATGAGAGTCGAAAAAGTAAGTTTTAAGGGTTTTAGCTTAAGGTTTTAAAGGCTCAATTTTTTATGTTTGTTTTTAAGCTTCGAAATGCATTAGCTTTGTTAAAATGAGATGTATTAACCTTTTTCGTTCTACCATTTGTATTAAAATATTTACTTCTACTATTTACACATAAATTGGAAACGCTCCTGCAGTGAACTATAAAATAACAATATACTAAGCAACAAGCACTTACAGCAAGCTTGCTTAACTGCCATCTTTATGGGCCTTAAAATTTCATATTCAAATGCAATTTTAATTTACGCGTTCATACAATGTACAAAATACACATTTTTCGATAAACTCAACCCACATACATTTATTCAGCCACATCAAATATGCACCAGCTATTACAGGTACAGATGCAGGGGTTCAACTTCAGCGAACTTCTTGAAAACGCAGCGGAATCGTAAATCTAAAAAATTACTACATTGATTTAAAATCAATCTTTAGATTGACAATCTGGATCGTGGACCGGATTTTTTTCGGGATGTGAGAAAATAGCGACTTAAATAATACCATCGGCAAATAATGAAACCTTACACTCTTTGATCTTATCGAGGTCTCAAAATATTGAATGAGTTGTTTTATTGTATTATTTTTTTTATCTTTTGTGCAGCTACTTTTATAGTGGTGGAATTTAGTTAATAATTTATATTTGCTAATCTATGTACTGTACCTGAAAAACAAAATATTTGTTGCAGCTCTTATTTTTTATAGTAATTTAAACATTTAAATTCCCGGTGCCAGCATCGAGATCCCGGGATTGAAAAACACTAGCACCGTAATCCTGGTTCTGAAAAACATTCCCAGGATTGAAAGCCCTAGTCAGTGTGTTCAGGAGTGATGTACGGATGAATCTATCTCTCCCACTGTGGTGCCAGATAATGGGTCGAGAGAGTCCTTCTGGAGAATTCAAAGGGTCTGCATCAACCGGCCACTCTCGATCCGGACTGCCACGCATTAGTGGTGCAGTTTCATCCGCTGCCAAAACCCGGACAAACCTCACCCCATGAACTCCCCTGTGATGACATGACACTCCTGTCACCAAACGTAGCGAACCACTTGGGGTGATCTATGGAGAGGTGTTGGTTATTATAAAATTATTAAAAGTGAAATAACCACAAATCAATTAAATTAAATTTACTTGCGCACGCGAACCGTCAACCTTTTTTTTCTTAACCACTCTTAAATTATTATTTTTACCTACCGCCAACTCCAACGACAAACCTTACCCCACGAACACGGGCACTCCTGGTCACCAAAGTAGTGAACCACTTGGGTTGACTAATGGCAGAGGTGTTGGTTATACAATGAATGGTTTTCGCGGAAATTGCCCATGTAAGCTACTTAATTTTAAAAAAAAATCATAATGTATATAGCAACTACTTTGTCCATCTTTTTGTGTGGATATATTAGAAGCTTTGAAAGTAATATTTTGAGTTTGTTCGTGTAGTTGAATGTTAAAAAATATAGTTGAATGTCACAACTATGAAAAATTCCTGACATTAAAATTCTAGCCACACAACTTTTCCATGAAACAAAATCGCCAAAAAATATTGTATTTCAATTTCGGTTTGCTTGTTCAAAATTTTAACATTTCCTTTACAAATAGAAAAAACTTGAAAAACTGAAAAATATTTTTTTTGAATTATCGTTTCGTTTTAAAAAAAGGGTTATTGATTAAGCAGCCATTTTTTGCTGAATTTCAATAACAATATTTGTTAACGATTGTCCAGTATTGTGAAATTTAAATAATGCGTATTTATTTAGTTTTGCGCTGCAGCGGATATCGAAATACAAACCTCCCAACTCAATGTTAAAGCGATACAGCATTTCAACAGCTTACGTCTTTCACTTCGAGGATTTTTTTCTTGAAAAAAAATTCTCCCACTGTCGTGTTAAAAATATATGTTATGGATAGAAACTGGTTTTAATGTGCCTTCGGGACATTGAAATATTTAATATTTCTCCTGAAATGCTATTCGATTTTTTAAGTTTTCCACCTGTATCCGCATTACTCTCTGGTCCCTGCAAACTGTATATCAAAACCAACAACATGGAGTACAATAAACAAGGCCACTTAACTGCCATATTTATGGGTCTTAAAATTTCAAATTCAAATGCAATTTTAAATTACTCATTTTGTACAGAATACAGTTCCCATTGTTGCAAGCGAACCTGAACATACTTCCATGCGCATTAAATATGCATAACCTATTACTATAGGAGACTGGGAGTACCCTGTGGAATGCCGCTCAATCAACTTATTCTATTATTGAAAGTTCATTTTGCAATTATTATTGTGGCTCACATCAATTTGAAAGCTAAATTGAAAATCAAATAAGTGATCATGTTCATGATGGACTGAAAAATCTTTTACAATAAAGCAAAATCTTTATAATATTTTTTCTAATTAGCATTTCTCGCTGTAACTTCCCTTACATGTATTGTTCCTCACGCGTAGTATTCCCAAAGCGTTTCTCACACGCAATATAAAATTCATGATAGATGCTTTAACTCACATTAAGCGTTCCTCGTTTCAAAAGTTTTTGAGAACCTCAATATAATTTACAACTCGACGTCTAGGAACATATAATACATAACATGCACACGTCTGTACATTTCATTTCAGCACACATCGCCTTTAGAAATAATGTTGTAACTTCAAACAGTTATGAGATGAGTGCCTTGCAGTCATAAAGCACAGCAAGTCTGGTACCTTCCAGATAGGAAAAGTTAGAAAACCACTGGCGTCTGATATTGCCGAGGAAGCCATTTGTGGAAAGCCTAGTATCTACCTACTCGGGTTCAATCTCACTGGGTTGGTAACCTAGCTCACTGACTAGCTGCTATACAACGGAACTCTTCCTACTTCTTTGAAGGCCTGAGACGTTGTTTGTAAATGCTTTATTTTAAGACATAATTCTTAGACTCATAAACCATAATTTTAAATAATCCCTACAATGCAAAATAATTGTACTGGACATAATTATAATATTTAACATTTTTCGTATAAAATTTTGCGTACAACATAGCATATAATTCTGTCGTGTCCAACTACTTCTCTTATGTCACGTGCTGAAAAATCACAGATTGTCTGAATTCTTGACACATCAGATCTTAATTTTGAATATGACAATTAAAATATTTTCTGTCAACAATATTATATCACATATTTATTTCATCGCTTGTCTGAATTCCTCAATCATTTCCAATTTTAATAATGAAAGTTAAATTGAAAGCAAATCCGAATTCATTGAACCAGAATTACACAGACAGACACAAAACCAAAATGAGTATTTATGATTCTACATGATCTGTGAGGTTTTAGAATATAACATTTTGAGTAATGTTTCACATTACATACAATATCACACACATTAATCAACTCCATTGCGTTCATATTTTTCTACAGTTGATTTGTGGATTGTTAGTTATAAGTAATTAGTACTGAATTGTGGTTAAATAGGTCATAGGTTTCCAATACATACTAATGATTAGTATTATTATACAATATAATTTCTCTTTGTCCATTACTGCGGAGAAATTGCATCATGGTTAGCAACTTATATTTGTGTTCAACTCATATAAATCAGTAATCTATTTTAGTAAAATTATTGCTCGGCTTAGAACTAATAAAAAACTATATAATAAAACAAATATCATGTGTTTATTAATATTTAAAATGATTTTCAAAGCTGTAACAATGTATACATATTTTTTCGAACGTCAGCTTCTTCTCTTTTCGAACTTATAGTCAAAATATATTTTGGAGGCAGGTATGAGTACCGCCGCTCTGGGAACCATTCATTCGATAACCAACACCTCTGCCATAGGTCACCCCAAGTGTATCCCTGCGTTTGGTCCCTTAGCAGGTGTGTCCGGGTTCATGGGGTGTGGTCTCGGCGGCGAGTGCATCCGCACACCTATTGGGGGGCTGGATTTGGAGTCACTGGTTAAGTGAGACATTTTCACCTATCCAGCAGAACTCCAGCAGACCCATCGCCTTACACTAAGTGGATGAATTCAAACCTCCGTTGCTCTTGGACACACTGACACGCAGATTCCTATCCACCCCTCTTCCTTTTTACCTTCCCAGATCTTCCTCTCCTTTTTCTACTTCATTTTCTTAAAAACACCTCCACATAGCATCCCCAAAGATGTCATAGACCATGAGGAAAATTATCTTCCTCAAATAAGACTAAAAGAAAATACTTAATATATTGTGAAGCCTAGGGAAATGAATGAGTCTGTGAGTAAATGTATCCAGGAATGATGGATGTATGAATACATCCCTCTCACTGGGGTGCAAGGCGATGGGTCGAGAGATAATCCGACTGGAGAGGTCAAAAGGTCTCCCTCAACCAGTCTCTCCCCACCACGCAATATGTGGGCAAACACATCCTGCGCCAACACATCACCCCGTGAACCCGGGCACTCCTGCTAAGTCGACAAATGAATAACTTGGGGTGACCTATGGCAGGGGTTATTATTATCCAATTAATGGTTCCCGGAGCGACGGTACCCATACCCGCCTCTAAAATTGTAACATTTTGTTTCCTTTACCTGATTGTAATTTTATTTCCAAAATTGAGTTATCATATTAATATGTCTACACTGAACAATTGTTTTTTTTTTGTAAAAATTGTTTTATTCTGTATTTAAAGGTATCGTAAATACATAAATATATTACAAAAAGAATACGTAAGTACTGTTTCACCTGAAAAAAAATCATGCATAAAAGCCACAGAGGGGTGCGGTAAACGCCCGGCATTATAAACCACCAGTTCTTCTTATCTCCGCATGTCACAGCCTCCAAACATATAAAAAGCCGTCTGATTTACGACGGCGGAGCGGTGTTACCATTATGCATATTTGATATAACATGGCATGTAATGGTCGCATATTAAATGGCGTGCAATATCTTCAGTGGGTTGTTCTGGGTTATGTTGCGGCTACAGCGGCAGGTACCCGCACTGTTCATGAAACATACTGCCGAAGAATTATGCACTCCACAATCATATTACATAATACACGTACAATAGTTTTCTGAATACATAGATACACTTTTTTAAACAGATATTAATTTAATTCTGAAATAATAAATATCATTTTCATGTTTGTTGTTCAACACGACACATTTCCTGTAGGGCTTGACGAGTAATATTTTCACATTTGAAGAAACTCAAAGGGTGTTTTGTTCCTGTGGGCCGTCTCGATGAAAGGTTATCTTTCAGAGTGAATTTGTGCTTGAAATTACCTTTCTGAACATCAGTTACAATGCCATATCTGAATACCACCTAGAACTTTACTTTCACTTCCTTGCTTGCATTTGAAAGTCCCATGGTACAAAGGAGTGCAATGAGACTTTTGTATCACGTTGGATAGATTAAAACTAGCATCGCGCATCGTGTTAATTCATAGTAGGTTTACATGATGCAAAAACCTGTGTCGATAAGAATAATATTACTTACGCATTTAACAAATTATTTAAACTGTTTAAAATATAGGTTGAAGAGTAATTTATAATGTAACATACAGTTAAAACATTGTACGAACATTCAGAATATTTTCAATTGAAGTTTTGTAAAATCATCGCTAATTACGATAATTCCATTGGAAACCAATGATTCGCAAGCCATGAACAATGAACATTGAACATTTTGTAGATTTTATTGCATTGTAGACTCTTCAGTGTGCAGTATGCAGTGTGCGGTGTGCAGTGTACAGTGTGCAGTGCGGAGGAGCCACTACAACAGAATACAACACGATACATACAACGGGTCGGCCAATCTAACGGGTTTGCGATGCAGATAAATGCACTGTTTCACGTCAGTGAATATATCCACGTGGTGGACGGTAGAACGGCGTGGCGATACGTAAAGTAAAAGAGTACGCCTAAATTAGATACGAATAGGTAGCACAGTACAGCTGCACGGGCTTTCGAGTTTCTATATCCGATCAAATAAAGGCCCAAACGGCCGGCAAAAGGGGGTCTAGTTTGGCAATACGCTTGCCCTTTATGTATTTTGCCTTTTCAAAACAAAATCCCCGTATTTCTGCTGAATACAATTTGATTCTAGCCCATATTTAGACTTAATGTACATTATAAATAGAGAAATTTCAACTGTGGACATTGAATTTAATTTGGTAGAATTTGCCAAGCCACATATCACACACAACAATAGGGGTATTAATACATCGAGCACGTAATTTTATGAAGCATTTTATCTGTAATATGTATATCTAAGTAATGCTATCAGTAAATTATTTTACTTCCAATTATTAATAAATATTTCCACGATAACCTAATTACAACATTGTTAGTATTAGTAGTGCATAAAACATGAAATGGTAAATTTTGGCACCCGTCGCAATACCCGCGGTAGCAGTTAACCCGTAGTTTACGTGACGTAGATATGACGTAACAAAGGGTTGGGTTTCATAGGATGGGGGTGGGGGGAGGTGGTTTTTTCTTAAAGGTTCTGGCTGAAGCACTCCCAGTGGGTCGTTGTTTGTATTGAAGGGAACATATTGGAAAAAATATGAGCAAATAGAGGGTGGTCCGTTTTATATATTTTTTATAAAAAAACCCATTTTAAAGAACGATAAAATTTCCATTTTTTATAAAATAAAGCATGTTTTTTTAAGCATTTTATTTGCAATAGATAATTATCTTATTATTTATAGTTTTTATCATCAAATATAAAACATATACTTTTTATTAAATGTTCGTAAATTCATTTAAGTTAACATTTAAGATATGTATGAGTATCTATTTATTAACCTTAGAATGGCTCCCACCGAAACTAAAATACCACATCCGTCAGATAACATGACGAAATCTGTTTCGCTGAATAATTTAACAAGATGGTGTTTACGTTAACAACTTGGGAAACCCGTTTAGCAGTAAGCTAAGATTAAGGCTGGATTCCCAAAGTTATTTGAAAAACTCACATCTATTGGGATACATACACTATCGCAGATGTTGACTCGGAGGATGTTGGCTTTTATTACTCATCGCTTTTATCCACGATTGAATTTTTCTTGATTCAGTCATTCCTTAATTTTCCGTGTTTTAAGTTTACAAAAAAATGCCTCATTAATAAATACAACACCTACAAGGTTCTGGAACGTATCTATTATATTCTATAAATTAATTGATTTAACGACATGTTCTTAAAGTTTTCTCAAGTTTTAATAACTACTTCACGCAAAAATCAGATGTTTGAATTTAGAGAAATAAATTCGCTCAATTTTTAAATTGGAAATGTTGTTTTTTTTTTTTTTTTTTTTTTTTTTTTTTTTTTTTTTTTTTTTTTTTTTTTTTTTTTTTATATATTCAATAATATTATTATTGGGTTTATAAAAACAGTTTATTTTTAAACAAGTTCTGCTGTGTAATTATTATTACGCGTGACAGCTGTTTCGCCCTCTGAAGGCATTATCAAACTGTGGGTAGCCCACTTACAGACGATACATTTATATTATTTCTAGGTAGGTATTTTAATTTCAATTACTGATTTCTTAATTGATTCTTGAGTAAGATATTAGAAATTATTAATGGTTATTACCCCAGCAAAGTTTCCCCAATAAAGTCCTCAAAAAGTGTGGCTTAGATATTGCCTTCCGCACAAATAACAACTTAGGATCATCTCTTAAAAACTCAAAAAGTAAGGTACTCAAATTACAAAATAGTGGCATTTATAAACTCCAGTGTGACGAATGCAACGCTGTTTATGTTGGACAAACGGGCCGGTCCTTTAACACTAGGTTCAAAGAACATATAAGATCTTTTAAAAATAATAATAAAATGCAATCTCAATTTGCCAAACATCTCCTAGATGAAAATCACTCACTTAATGATAATAATAAACCAATTCCGTTACACGTACAAAATAAAGGCCGTAAACTGAACCTTTTAGAACAGTTAGAAATTAACAAAAACTCTAATAATCCGAAAGCTATTCTAATTAATGAACAAACAAATATAATTCGTTCACCCCTACTAGATATCTTCAAACCTAGTTCAAATATGAGTGCACTATGAAGTACTTAATTATGCTATTAAAATAACCCTATGAGTCATCGTTTGGGAATAACTAACATTAAGACATTCAGTCAAATTTTTAACATTACACTAATTGGGGAAACTTTGCTGGGGTAATAACCATGAATAATTTCTAATATCTTACTCAAGAATCAATTAAGAAATCAGTAATTGAAATTAAAATACCTACCTAGAAATAATATAAATGTATCGTCTGTAAGTGGGCTACCCACAGTTTGATAATGCCTTCAGAGGGCGAAACAGCTGTCACGCGTAATAATAATTACACAGCAGAACTTGTTTAAAAATAAACTGTTTTTATAAACCCAATAATAATATTATTGAATATATAAAAAATAAAAAAAAAAAATAAAATAAAATGGAGTTCTACAAATTAAACTTAATAACAATAAATAAAAATAAAAAAATGGAAATGTTGTTTTTTCTTCTTTTTCTCCATTTGAGAAGTTTATAACAACATTATCAAGGTGTGCGAGCGGAATAAGATAAAGTTTTAACTGGTTTCAAAATTTCTGTTTTTACTATGTTTAGATAAAATACATTCATAGTATGTACTTTAAATAATATAACAAAGCAAAGTAAAATAATTCTTGCGAAAAAAAAATATTTTACCGGTCTTCGTCGGATCTTCTGTTTCCAAGAGATGTATTTAAAACTGACGCAAATGTCTAGAAAAAAAAAATTAAGTTAATATCTTAATCAAATTTATTTATTTAGATCTAACGCCACAAGCGCCATTTACACACATGTTTTTTTATATTCATAGTTCAATATAGAAAGATGACAGAAAAGATATGTTTATTATAAAATTATACGAGTAAACAAAACAAATGTATATATATATAGATATACATTAATACAAAGTTAATGAAAGCAGTGATAAGAAACGAAGCAAAAAACGTTTTTTTATTATTGAAACTTAAAATAAACATGATTAAGTTAAATATATTTTTCAGTAGGAAACGTTTGGGAATCTTCCCATTAGCCGGTAATATGATTTATGTGTTCGTAGTTTGGCAAAAGACAATAGAGCAGTTTATCATTATGAGTAATGTCTATTACGAGATAAGGTAAAGGTAATGGCTTTGTCTTTGGATTTCCAAATAACAATAATATATTTAACAGGTGTTTTACATAAGCACGCGTGTTTTATTCTCGCACTTACACCGCCATTCATTTATCACCACTTTGTAAAAATAAAATTTATGGCAACCCACTTCGAAAAGCTGCTTACTTCGCGTTATCTTTATTGTTGCTCATAAAAAATATGACCTTTGCTCATTGATATGGAGCTTTACTTAAAGGTGGGTCCCATAAAGATTTATGGCAATGTTTCAGTAGGTACACAGTTTTCGCTAATATTATGGTTGTATCAAAATCAAGTTAACATGTTGAAAAATTTAAAAAAGGGTATATTTTGCAGAGTGCATTTTAAATTTATTTTTATAAATAGTCTAATTAAATTTTAATATATTTTTGGTACCTTGAAAACAATTGTTTTAGTGCAGTGTTAAACCACTTTCCCGCCAAATTGGTTTGCCAACTTTCGTCTTTTTTGGCGTTGGCTCGTCCTTTCCATTCCACACCATAATTTGTCTTTTGTTTCGGTCATCCAGTGATGGATCCATGCCTCGTTCATTATTCGGTCGAATTAACCCTAATCCCCAAAATACTGAAAACATTGCAATGCAGCGTCAACTCTCTGCTCCTTGTGTTGATCTGAAAGCAGGCGTGGAACCCATCTTGCAAACACTTTTGATAGACGCAGATCGTCAGAAACGATCTTGTGAAGTGTTGCACAGATTATTTCAATATTCGGAGAAAGTTCAGAAAGAATTTCATCAAGCGTGCGACGGACCTCATCGACAACATTCGGAGCGCGGGAATTGCAGAGCTTCGTTGTTCTCCCTTCAATGAATGATTGACGACAACGAGAAACCATTGGCCTTGAAATAATACACATTGCACAAATATGATCCGATGAAATTTGTCGCACTCATATTTTTTGCGTAAAAAAATGGCAAAAGTTCCATCTGCGACTCTTGGACTTTTCCCGTAAACCACGCGGATTAAAAAAAAATCTATTAATAATATTATGATACCTTTTTGATGAAAATAATGTGATCATTCGTTTTTCATTAATTTCATGTTTTACCTTTAATGAAATTAATGGTAAACGAATTTTAGATAGACATTTTTCTACTACCAAATAAATTAAAAATTGCGAACTAAAAGTACATCAAAATATTATTATTCATTTCGATTTGTGTTTCATAGAAGTCCTAGCTATGCGGAACGTTGTTTTCATTCTGAGCATTTGAATTGACGTAGCATAAAAATAGCTTCTTTATCTCTGACACCTTTAAACACATTTATACAACATTTCTACAATAACAGCGAGTTTCCGTGCGTGGCGGCACTTAATTAGCTTGATAGAGAACGCAATCAATAGCGGTAGACACTAGTTCACTTGATTATTATACACTCGGCTGTTGGGGGAAGCGGCGGATTGCTTCTCCTCCCTCCTGGTACCCTGGTAGCCTGCTAGCTGGCAGGGTGGTAACTGGTAGGTCCCTGGGTCCCGAGCAGCCGTTACAGCCCTCCCGAGGGAACAATGAAGCCGCTCCTGAATTTATGTGAATGCCCACGTAACACTCTATTGACTCTCTCTCATTATTGGGTCTATTTGGCCGGTGATACGCACTAAAGGTCTAAGTTTCATGTACTTGAACTGGAAAATTACGGGATTCGCACAGTGTAATTCAAGAGCCAAACAGGCAACGGACAACGGGCAACGGGCAACGGGCTGCTTCCATCCCCTGCGTAGCGGCCTTGATCAAACTATTCCCGGTTGCTAGACGCTTTATCTATATTCTACGAACAAAGCATCCTTCTTACCAATCTAGTTACGAGGATTAGATCTATTCAATCAACTCGATGAGTGTAATGGTACAGACCTCTCCATTTCCAAACCAGTAGATACTAGGTACATAATATTATAAACTCATTAGCTAAGGGAACAACATTTTTATATTGATATGTCTGCTTTCATGGTTGTCTGTATCTACGGTGGGTTTTTATAAATAAAGAGTTCTTTGATTCCCTTGTTGAGTTTTTATTAAGGGAGAAAATTTTTTCTGGGCATCTCCCGGGTAATTTTGTACTTCATTTTAACAAGTAAAAGAGCTTTTATAATGCTTAGAGCATTAATTCTCATTCGAATATGAATAATATGTTTTCGTTGAAGAGTTTAATTATTACACATTCACTAACCGAATGCATTCTGTAGTATAAATATTATACTGACATTATGCTAGTCAAATAAGAATTTTTCATGCCAAATATATACTCGTCGTTTGTAGTTGTATTTTACTTAAAATTCATTGGTTTATATGTAAGAAACATGTTGCTGCCTGAACGGTTTTTCGGAGTAGCTCCATTACTCCATGTTATCATTGTACATTGGAAAATATCACTGTACCATTAATACGTTTTTGATTTCAATTTTTACGTGCTGAACTATTTATATATTTATTCCGATGCTCATACAAAATAAAATAACATCGCGCTAGTGATTGAAGAACTTATTGATCTTCAAGGGTGCATCCTTCGGCATCGAGAATCCTAACTTTATAACTCTTCTTTCATCCAGAGAGTAACCAATTAACTATTTCGTATTTCATTATTTCTCTGGTTAATAATTGTCTGGCCAAAGTATCTACCTCTGCCCTTCTAATTTGTGAGTTTATTCCTTGCCTTTCCAATTTATCTTATTAATTTATCCCATTGAAATCATCTCTTGCAAATTCCCAAAAATACGATTGTTACAAATCTTTATTGGAGAATGATTTCCATTATGTAGTGAAATTATTTTCACGTCGCATATAATGTTTAACAATATCTACAGTAACCATTCCCTGATGCCGGCCTTTCACCTCCCTTGTACAATCTTCCCCCTTTGTGTTGCTATAAGAACTTTTTCCATCGTGTTTTATTCTTCACTGTTTCCTCTCAAAAAGGATCGGACCTACCTTACTGTTATACAGTGAAAAAATCTTGATAAAATTTATTTTAAGTTTTTTTCATAAAAAACCGGTATACTCGCAACGATTTGCGCCTTGAGTTGGTATATAGAAGAATTCAAGGTTTCATGTTCGCCATACTGCCTAAGTTGGATGATGTGAGTTGAGCATTTCCTCCTATCCTCGGAGTTACGCCGAATAAATGGGCAATTAATATAAAAGTTAAAAGGCAATACTTACTCTCTTCCATTGAAAGTGCCTGCTAACCATGATTTATGAATGTAGTATCTACGTGCGTACGGCGTGCTCGGGTTTATGAGGAAGAAAGAATGTAAATGTATATTCAGATGCCATTTTTCTTAAAAGGTAGCAGTAGCATGTCAAGGTATTTTAGAGAGTGGGATTGTAAATAATGTCCCTTACCCGTTGAAAATAAATCTTAAAGTTCTTCGTGAGAAGAAAATTTACGTGATGGAAATACAAAAGCAGGAACAAGATGTTACCCTAAGTACTGTACAAAACATTTTAAGTATATTGTAATATCACTTGTTATTCCACTAAAATACGTACTTGTTTTAATATTACCAAAAGGAAAAGTGGATGTTTTCTGAAATGACACGTGTCTCTGGTATAAAAACTTAATAATTATTTTTTCAATGATAAACAAATGTTTATAAGACAAGGTTAATAAATAAATAAATAAATAAAAAGCACAAAGGATAACAAATTATTATAAACATTAATTACTCGCCTGAAATATCCATACAAATCGGAAATATCTCCCGAGTAAAAATAAATGCTGTCGAATCGGAGTTGCACCTTCTGACGTCTTGTCAGGTGCTCTGGACCACTGAGCTAAGTCGGCTTATTCCCAACCCGCCAAATATTTTAGGCGAGATTTCTATTGTTCATTAAACAACGTGATTAATCGGATCTCATGAACATGAGAATATTTAATTTTCCGTCTCAAAGACGATGTAAAAAGATCATTACGTTATTTTTGGTTGTTATTAAAATCAACATTTTATTCCTAAAATAATGATTTTATTGAAAGGCAAAGGGGAACTCTAATGTAATGGAGTGAACAACGGGTACTTTTTGTAAAGGCAGTTTTTCGGGAAAATGGGAAACATTTTTCGTGATGTCTAAATTTTCTATGAATAGAGGGACAGTGAAAAGGCTAAATGTTTGAGACATCTCTATAGTACCTACGACACACAACATGTGCCTTCGGAGAAAAGTAATAATTATTTTCTCGAAACTCACATATTTCAAAAAGAGCTTTCCTTCATACAAGTGGCTAAAGTTTGTTATTTTTTAGAGTTTTTACTGTGTTGGAGATTATTAAATAACACACCACAAATATGGATTAACCATAATATGTAGATCACAAATTTTATAAAGACTGAATAAAATTCATCGGTACAAGAAAAATATAGTCCGGGGCTATCATTTAATTAACTGATTCATTTCGTATTTCTAGAGCACTTACTACTAATAAACCTTACAATTTAATCACTCCTTCCACTTGTTGGAGTCATTTTAATTTAATATATATAAATCACTTTGTATAAAAATACGTATAACGTATATTTTTTACATACAGAGTGATTTATTTACACAAAATTTATCATTATAAAGTTGACAAAAAAACACATCTACATCGAATGATATTCCCACCCATCATCTGTATCAAAATTTTGTAATCTGTATCAATATTATTAAATATCTGTTCCGTCTGCTATATTTATCTAACGGTATTAATTTTATTAAATACGTGTTCCGTCTACTATATTTATCTTACGGTATTAATTTTATTAAATACCTGTTCAGTCTGCTATATTTGTCTTACCATATTAATTTTAAGTGTATTTTTGTATTGAGAAGTCGACGGAAATATAAAATCGACTGTTTTGAACTGTGAGGCTTGAGGTTCAATGTTAGGAAGGGGTGCAACACGACTCAACAATGTAATGAATCTATTTATTAATAGCCTCGTGACGCTATCCGTAAGTTGATTATATATTTGAGAGTTCGGGATCATTCCAATATCGGTGAATGCAGATTTGATCGCGATACCAAATCGGATCAGAATCCCAATTAGAGCATATCCCCCAGCTTCCGGGCCGGAACGAGATGATATCATAATGGACCTTACAATGAAGACTCGATTGACTTTATGATCAGCTGGCGACGATAGCGCGCTGATGACGGAGATCTGACGGCGTAATCGAATACCGTTCTCACTAATCTCGTAAACCGGAACGATCAAACTTGGAAGAACCGAAATTTAAAATTTCCTATTCAGGACGCAATCTTCAATGGTTAAAATCCTCGCAAATTCTCTCCCAGACAAATTATCCCGACCAGATTTTCCCGACCGCTTATTTTTTTAATATTCAAAACCACGATTTTTTAACACGCATTACGAGGAATTATGAATAAATTTCGGGTCTTTTTTTCACAAAAATGTCACCGTGCTGAAACAAAAAGATACCAATTTTTCCATAATCTTTAAAAATTCCGTTATGTGGTAGGAGCACATATTGGTAAATTTACTTGTGTTTTTTTTTACTTTACGCCTACAGATAATGTTGTAAAGAATTATTTTCCTTTGTTTTTGTCAGAATGGCGATAACATAACCATACTACTGTCGTTCAATACATTTTGTATGTGTTAGACTTAAATACATCTAAATGACTTAGTTGGTTGATGCTTAAATACTTTAAAAAAATATTTTGATCATATTTTTTCTTCAAAATGTCATCGTGTTGTTATTCAAGGATTCGTTCAATTCTAACAAAATCATTAAAGATTTTTCATAAATGAAGAAACTTACTTTTTGAGAATATCAGAAGATTGGTTTTATTTCAAATTTCTTAGACTGTTTTTGTGTTCATTGAATATTAAGGAAATGTCTATTAATTAATTAAGCCTTGTAATTATTAATTAAAGTAGGCTTTGTTTAGTTCCTCAAAGCGAGCGCTGGTAAACACAGATAATTGTGACTGCAGTCGGAAATAGGAAAGGTCTCTCGAAAATGAACTGGCTAATCTTAAATGTCCTGGAAGTCATCTTTTAGTTATAGCAATATTGAATTACTTTTACGCATATAGGTATACCTAAAAAGGCTGAAATCAAAAGAAAAATCTGGCTGTATCTCACAGAAGCACCTTTTGTTTTGTTCCACGGAAACTTTATGATGGAGTTTTAATATTGTAAACACCTGAGAAAAATATGCCTTCACTTTTAAAAGCGTGCATATTTAGTGACACCCATTTAAAATATACATAATTTAAAATTCCAACCCGACCATGTGGCTTCTTTTCCGGATGAATAAATAAATAATATTCTTGGCAAAGTGTCCCATCTCTCGTTCTTCTTCTCCTTCCCTTTTCGCACAGCACTAAGCGCTTTCTGTCTTCCCAACTTAATGGCTTTCATTATCTGCCATCTCGTTCTCTTGTTTGTTACTCTTACGTCGCATCGGTCTTATCGGGAACAATATCCGCTTTTTAGAGGCGGTTTGCGTTTAGAAAGTAAAGCGGAACTCAAACGACGCCTAAAATGATACCAGAACAAAGTATTGATAATTTGTCACATTTTATTTCCGCGCTCTTGGGTGGGAAACGCTTTTAAAAGTGGTTCATTTGTTGAAAAAATAAAACATATTCTAATTATAAATACCCCATAAATTTCAATTTCAAAATAATGTCTTTTTATAAATAGAAACGTGCTCATAAAAGTAGTTCATTTTTTGAACAAATAAAACATATTTATGTCCCACGACAGTTAACAAATTATTGTAAGCAATAAATAGTCGTTTGAAATTCCCGTCGGGGGCATTTATTTTTACTCGGGGGATATTTTCAATTTGTATGGATATTTCAAGCGACTAATTTTTGCTTATAATAATTTGTTATCCTTTGTGCTATGCATAAAAAACTTTGTCTTATAAACATTAGTTTATCATTAAGTAAATAGTCCCACGACAGTGTTATATTAATTATAAATATGCCTTACATTTCAATTTCAAAATAATGTCTTTTTTAAATTGAAACAAGAATATTTTTAATGGCTTACTGAAGGACTGAACGCAGTTGGCGCTAACAAAAAATTGCCAAAAGAAGCGAAGTTAGCAGTCCACAATGGAGTTCTGGTACCTACCCTGATGAGCAAAGGAGCGAAGAAAAGAGTGTAAGGAGGATATATGATGCAGATGCGAATGGTAGCAGAAACCGGGGACGCCCGAGAGACATGGCACGATCAAGTAAATTAGATACTCGAGTCGGCCATGTCAAGATTCAGAATAAAAAAAGAGTATGTATGAGACGATGTATGAATGTGAATGAGGCAAGAAGTGTGTGCCAAGACCGAGTTGTTTGGCGATCCGTCCTCTCTGCACACCGCTGCGGGGAAACGGCGTGATGGTTAGTTACTTAGTTGGTTAGTATTGAAGACAATATTAGCGATTTTTAAACTTAAATTGAAACAGAAAAGTTACGGTGGCATCTAAGACTTGAACCCATGACCTTCACCTTGCCTATTTACTGTATCATACTTCTACTAAGAACTAAAAACATTATCTTCATTTTCTCACTGCACATTTTAATTGGCTGCTTGTTGTTGATTGAATCTTTATTTACGATCACAAGATTGAGCTAAATGGATTGTGTTTACTTTAGTCATATTTATTCGTATCGTACTTCGAATAAGAACTTCCAGCATTCAAGTTCGAGTTGAATCATTAGTAATATCAACTCATTAAGTCATTCGAAAAAAAAAATTAAAAAACGTGTATTTTCTTTTTCCAACTACCTATTCTAACCTTTCTAACTACCTATTATCATAAATTTTCTCATAAAAAATTAAAACATAATATTTTCTTCTAACTCAGCAAACTTATTTTGTGGCACCATTTTAACTAAAAATTAATAAAATACTTCGTTTTAACCACTTTTATTGTTTATTACCAACATGTTTCATGAGCAACGCTCACTTCTTCAGGGTTTTTTAAGTTTTATTAAAAACCCTGAAGAAGTGAGCGTTGCTCATGAAACATGTTGGTAATAAACAATAAAAGTGGTTAAAACGAAGTATTTTATTAATTTTTAATTAAAACATAATACCTACATTTGTCCAAATACAATTTATAATGTCCAAACAAAAATTGCACACATAATACCTTGGCAACAAATGTTGTAGGGAATCGTAAATAAAGTTTCTTCTTTTGTATACTAGTAACTGGGAACCTACACTAAGAAACAATGGAAATAAGATATTAATGGATCCTTTAAATTATATACCTACCTTATACGATTTTAAGATTTTCACGGCCTATTGTAGTAATTAGATAGATGGTGATGGTATTGTAGTGATTTATTTTTGGGGTATTATCCTCCTATAGAAGGATGTAGCGCAACACGGCATAATACCCCAAAAATAACTATAATACATATAATTTGCAAGTTTTTCACTTTTATATAGATGCGGATCTGTAGATATTTTTCAATTTATGAAAATGTATCATTTTCTATAAAACATAAAACAGTTCAATAAATATATTGATTGTTGAAATGCTGAACTAGCCATTTCGCTTAATATTAATACAGAGGATAAGAATAAAAACCGTTTGAGGTAGATATTTATTTTTGTGAAAACTCTCCTTTTATTTATAATTATTATAAATTTAAAGCCGTCGTTAAAGGCGTCATATGTATACATTGGCAAAACAAGGATGATACTGTGTCATCACTAAATAATTAAATGTATTTCTTCTTCCGTCGAGTGATGGGTGTTTTTCTTTCTTAGTCATTTATAGCATTACATTTTGTAAATTATCGAAACGGACTTTGGCTTCTCTGTGCATAGGGGAGTTTTGTTTTTTTTTGTAAGATTTTACCGATAGTTTAGGGAAAAATCAGTTTCTTCCCGCCTTTCCCTCTTATGAAATTGCTCGTTCAACAAAGGTTGGTTAGGTTAGGTTAGGTGGAAGTGTTGAGTGTGTTCTGTGTGAAAGTTCGGGTAAGGGCTGGGCGGAGAAAGGTTCCAAAGTCAGGAATAGGAGTAGGGAGTAGGTAGTAAGGAGTAAGGAGTGGGGAGTAGGGAGCACTTAGGGGGAAAAGTAGCAGCTTACGAGTGCTTTAGGGAATACCGTTTCCTGTAATGGGTAATACCAACCGTTTCTTTTTTTCCTGATCGCTTAATTAGGCCGTTATGTTAAAATTCCAGACCATTTGTACTTAGATAAAAATAAATGTAATGAGTGACCCGACTCAATTCTCTGCGGACTGCGAAATTACGGCTAAAATAAAAATTTTAATCGCTAAAGTTAATCGTTGATATTTCAATTGTCGTTTTAATTTTTATGGCGAAGTTACACAAGTTGTTTTACTAATAGCATGTAAACTTTGATTTCTTAGTTATTTTTTTAATCGTATGTATAATTGTCGCGATCAGTTTTGGGTTATATGCCGTGGTGCGTTTTCTCTTTCTTTAGATAACGTTTTGTACAGTGTTTGAGTGTCCATCATCAGGATAGAAGTTTGTGAAAATTGACACTGTACCGTTGTCCAAAATATTCGCTTTAGAAAGAGGAAGAGCAAAACGGCATAATAACCCAAAAGTTAATCATAATACCTGACATTTAAAATAATATTTTGCTGACACATAGTATGTACCGTAGTAGGTTCTGCTTTATAGTCCCAACTGCTCCCAACCCTCTGGAGCAATTAAACCATGGCATCCCTAATTGGGGTATGTTTTGAGGCTAAAGGTTGTAATTTTGAATGGTGTTCGTACACCAGGGCGTTACTGAGAGTATCTTCCACTTCTCTATTTCTCTATTTCAATCTCTCTATCTCTGTATCGATTTCTATGCTTATGATTTACAATATATGATGCAATGTATAAAAGCTTATTTTAGGTAGTGGAATTATCTTTAATTCCCTCGCGTAGTTCTCATCTTGTTATGAATTCTGACAGAAAAACAAAACTTTAGAATCTGAGCATGAGAAGTTACCATGCAAGGCAAGGAGCACAATATTCGTTTTGGTATTTAATTTAAATAAAGGTACGTATGTTCAGCGCCACGGGGAAAATGTTCCACATTTACTTTGATGGTATTTTATTATTCTACTCTCTCGTAGTTCGGCCGATTCTCCAGAGACCCGAGACGTACTTAGAGCGAGCGTGCTCTGGTAAATAGAGCCATACAATTTAATTCCCAGTGATTAAACTAAATAATAAATTGTACTTTGGATCAATTACATCCCTACCAGATCACTTTGAACGCTTCTTATGTAGGTTTACATTCTCCACTACTCTGCGGTCACTCCTCCAGAAAAATAGTACACTCTTTAATAATTACATTCCATCAAGGATGTTTTAGGACTTTAGTAAATAAACAACGATAAGTTCTTTACAAAAATAACAATTTTTTTTTATATGCGCAATAAGAAAAAAATAATAATATTTATGTATGCGAACTTAATGAAAAAGTGTACACCATATATAGCAATATTTTTTATTTTTCATTCAAAACTACTCAATGAAAAATACTCGATATTAATATAATTTTTTATTTTATTTTATATTTTATTCAAACCCCAAATGAATCTGTGGTCATAAATCGTCTAAACATAATACAAATAAGAAATGCTTTTTCAAACATTCTGATGTTCGTTGTCTGTAATGTGCGTTATTCCTATGTGAAATTATTCACACTCAATGAATTCAAAACTTCTTTCAATTTAAGTGTACTTTTCATTTTTATTTATTTTACTTTTAATTATTGTGTAAAAAAATAATTCAGACATGCGATGAAGTAGGCACCTTCCAATAATATAATATTTTAACACAAAATTAAATTAATCATAATAAATAGGACTTTTATGAAAAAGGACCTGAAATAATATTTTTTTCGGATTTCAGTTGACTTCCTTGTTTATGTTTATTGGGAAAATTATTATTGCTTAGAAGGAGCGACTAGGAGCTTTCTTGTTAAGAAAGTGGTGTAAACACCGCACCAAGAATGAACTGGGTACGCCAATGTTGCGAAGTTGAGCAAGTTGCCTTATCAACGATCCGATACACCTTTAGATATGCAAATCCGCAACAAGAACTAGATTGCTTGGTCATAAATGCTGTAAGTATACATTGGGTATCCTAAGGACACAAAGAATATAGAACTATGTCTAAAGTAACGTCAGTATACACTGTCCAATGTGTCCCTTAGCAAAAATTTCCCCATACCCGTCTCGGTTGCTGCGCTCCTAATAACGCTAACCCGCCGAGAGATATTATCTTAAGGGTAGTGGTCCACAGGGGCTGGATAATGACGGACTCAGAAACTCGCTGCTCTCAACTCGCCGTATTGAATGACCCTAACCCAAATTTAATTTCAGCCGCCCTGGGCTGTGAAACAAATGAGCCTCATTTATAAGTGTCACCAAGTTTGCCAGTAAAAGACAAAGATTTAGAAACAACGTTTGTTCCCTCTTATTTTCTTCTGAACATTCATCCGTGGGAAAGAAGATCGTTAAAACATGGCTTAGCTTTATCATTAAAATAAAATTTACAAAATAATCTTTTTTGAACTTGAATTGGAATTGCTTAGAACTCATTTTCATTTTGAAAAAATATGACAGGTTCCTCATTTTCACGTTACTACCGTAATAGAGTCCCTGCTCCCTGGAGGCAGTGGGAGTACAGCGTCCCCAATTGGGTTGTGTGGTGAGGCATTGTTCAAATCAACGATCGTGATAGGATATTTTTATACTTTACATTTCACAATAAATATGGTATTTTATTCTTAATTCATAAATTAATTAAAAATAATTTTCGAAAACAATTTTCTATACTCTATTGACAGCCCACTCCTATTGTAATACTATTGTTAAACATGGCTGAAAATTTCAGGTGTAGTCGTCGCTCGTCGCCATGACTTTTTTTAAGATACAGAATGATGCTACTGAATGAAATTTCTAAGACAGTAGAAATATATAAATTTTTTGTTATTGGGGACATAGGGAAAGTACATATAGGATAAAAGAGGATTTACCTTAGGTTTCTACATATTATTATGAGATTTTAATACTACTCTTCCATAGAAACGTTATCTTGTGGCTGTTGTTATGTGTTTAATTACTCTATAAGGCCCCGTATTAACCTTTCAAATATGGTTTAAATTGGAGATATGTAAATACGAATGTTACAGGAAACGCTCGTTAAAAAAACGATAATAATTAAGCGAAAATGTTGAAAATATTTAATAAAAAACTACTCGTCTAAAAAAGAGCAACAATCTCTAGTCAAATGCTTTAGTTGCATTTAAGGATACATTGTGACTTTTTTCATGCCTATAATACATTAAATAATAGTAAAAACGTGTTTTTAATAATTTACGGAGAGTTCACAGGAAACTTGTTATAAATCGGTAGAAATTGGGTACGCCCTGGCTTAAAAATTGTAACCTACCTAACGTCCCAAATGTAAAAAACTTTAAAGAAAAAAAATCTAGTACTGTAAATAGATGATTTATGTAAAGTAGAATAAATTAAATAACAAAAAAATAAATTACATTTATTTGCCCGTTTTTAACAGCACTATATTTTGTAAACAAAAAGTATAGAAACACCAATTTCTTCAGTTTCAAAATAAAACTAAGAAAAGTCATCATTTAAAAAATTATATTCAGAAAGCCTTTTCACGAATAATGATTTTGGGTTCTGATTTTCGCAACGAAATGAAAAGCAATTTTCAAACTCTTTTCCGCCCTTTTCTCACTCTTCCCTACCCTTCTCTTTACCCAGAACTGAGCGGGAAGTATTGTTATCAAAATTTGCCTCGCCACCCTTTTCCAGGGAAAAATATGTATTTCACCCAGTGGTGACAATTCAGTAATAATTGATGACCTTTTTTATCTTTGTAATGGGTTTCCAGATTACTCCATCCAATAAGCGTTTAAAGGCCATAACTGACCACAGGAGCGGGGTGCAGACGGGCGGGAGGGGTGCGTGGAACAAACAAATTAATCTATTTGCTCCAAAAGCTTCGCCCGGCGATATTGTATAATTGATTCTGAACGGTGTCCATATTAAACGCTCTCTGTGGCAACGTCAATAAAGGTGTGTTATGTCTTGTATTATATTTTTGTTTTTTGGCCTTATGGATTTATTTAGAGTCGACTCTTTTTTTAATAAACAACTGATTTTGTAAAAATGGTTGTATTATAAATAACCTTTTAATCCAAACAGAAAGACATGCGTAAATATGTAATAATCACTTTTTATTATTTGTATTATAATTAATTATAAGTTAATATCGCAAGTAGCACAACGCAAAAAGTATAAATTTCCATCTAGAGTGTGCAAAAAGTCAGATAAAATTAATATTAATATTTTTTTATACATAAGCAGCGCACAACTTAAAAGATAAGGAATTGTTGTTTTTACTTAATTCTTTCGATAAATTTCCCCGTTTCATATTTAGTTGTCACCTGTAGATCGGCCATTAAGATTAACGTCGCCAGCGCTGGAAGTTACGCGGCCCATTGTTTGCGCCCTCGTTCATTACCGGCTCTGTGATAAAATGACGCCGGTGGCCAAATGAAGCGCCTGCAACGGGCGGACTTTTTCCCACAAAAGTCCAACAATGGAATGTGCCAACAGTTTAGACTAACGAACGCAATCGCGGCGTTGGCACATTTCACCCGAATTAATTGCGGTGCGTCCACCGGCCCGCCCGGCCCCTGGGCGCGCCTAGCTGCAGCCCTGGCCTATCCAGTGTCGTTCCCACTGGATATATAATCCCAAAAAGTGTGTGAAAGAAACCCATCTCGATAGTTTTCATACAACTTTAGACTCCTTGGCCCTAGAAAGGCGCACGAAATTAATTAGCTCTCTAATATTTTATAATTCGCTTTCAATTGAGTTGAAAAAAAATTAGCTTATTTTGGGCACATCCGTCCACAATACACCTGTCGTGAGAAAATCACCTCAAATGCTAATTTAATTTATACTACTGGAAATTATGCGGTCATTATTATGGATACAAGTTGAAAGGGTGAGTCTATGGTTTTGCTCTGAACTAAGATGAATCTTTCGAAAATGTGAAGGGAGTTTGTTCCAAGCTGTTTTGTCTGCTACGGCAAAACCGGTCTCCAAAATCTAAAGCCTTATCCACATGCTTGCACGGTTCGTATCTCCGCTGGGTTTTTGTTTTATATTACTACTTTTATTGTTTGTGTTTGTGAATCAAAATGAAATAATAATTTAAAAGTGAAAAATGCAAATGGTGCCTAGCTTACCACTTACACAATACACGGAGAAAAAACTGTGAAAGACGGGATGGGTAGACGCTAGACGCTAGACGCTACATATTAATACATAACCGCGTTTATTCCACCAAGAAACCAATAGGTCGTTTCCCACCATTCACTTATTTCTTACAAAAAAAATTGATCTAACTCCCAGCTTACTAGAATTCATAACCTCAAAATTTTATTTTAAACCAGGGTTTCCCAAAGTGGTATATATGGACCCCCAGGGGTCGATATCGGCTTGCTGGGGTCGATTAGGGTCCGATTAGTCGATGATGTACATTCGAGCGGCCCCCATTTACATCAAGTCATCAACATTCAGGAGTTCCGTAAATGACACAATACACCGACAACAAATAACACAGTTCACGTAATACTAATAGACTGTGAAATTACTTATTTGATATTTGTAATTTTATATTTCGGAAAATTGTTTATTGAGATATATAAATAGAGTCTACGTTTTTTTTCGCGAATCTTCCTAGTTCCCCAACTTGTTTTTGACAAATGTCCAGGGTAATGACGTTTTTGTCTATGTTCAACATTTAAATATACTTCACACAGACTTCAAAACTAAGTTTGAAGACATTTTTACTATGGAAATGGAACGTTGAAGAATCGGACATCATAATACTAGAAGAACTGATCTGAATAAGCACTGACTAAGCGCGCCGTTGGGCACTGTTTCGTCTCTGGCGCCGTTTGATGCAGCACTACAAAATGGCCCCCGCGTTGCAATTTTATTTTAAAATCCCCTAATTTCATTTAATTGATATATTGTGTTCCGATCCTTTGAAACACAGTGTCATAGAATGTGCTGTTCATTAATAAATGTTATTCTGGCAGCCATCACCCACTTTTATTGTTCGGATTTTAATGGATTAATTTATTTAGGTACACGTATTACAAGTATTGGACAAAACGGAAAAGCATTTTGAATATACGGGTTAAATCATGTATCACAATTAAATGTTCTCTGCTAAGGACAACTTTTGGATATTGTATACATTCAAAAATTTAACGTTACGAACGGTAATCTTCTAGTATGTTTTCTTCTCATAACAATTAATCTTTTGAAATATATTCTTTCCACATGTGCAATATATACGAAAGTAGACAGTTAACACAATCATTTTAAAAAGAATTTTTTTAGGTACCTACCTGGTGAGTGAAATCAAGTCAAATTCGTATATTGTGTCAAGATAAACACGGTAATCAATTAGTTACCAAAGAACGCATCTTTTTTACTAAGATTTTTCTCTCTGCGATATTATTTAACAGTTTTTAATTATATTTTAATCGTTTGCCAAACAAGCATTCCTCCCTCTCGCTTCCTTAAATTTGTTCTGATGATAGCTTTATCTCGGCAGTAGTACCTAGTACAGTACCTAGTAGCACTTCTCATTACACGGGGAGATTTAGTATCACAGACCAGGATTTAATACTCACAATTCCAACTGAAATATCCGGCAAACTTCTGCCGACATGATTCTCCTGAGGAATGAAGATGATAATTAAGAAAGGGGTTCATGCAAGGGCGCCGGCGCCGGCGGGTGCCGCTCCAACTCTCCTACAATATTTGAACCAATTTAACCACCCACACATGCGAGCGTGCATGATAGAATAATAACTGCTGTTTCTATACATTGTCCTACGAGTTTGTTTTATGCTAAATAATCTGTAGGTGAAAGACCAGTGATGTAAATTCCACAAGATCGGTCTTCGCCGTGCCAACATTGACCTAGTTCTAATTACAAGTTCCTATGGAATATGTGACGTGATCAGGTTCCAACGGATAAGTTAGGGCTCTCCTAGTTTATTTTTAATTAATATAACCTACCTGTTTATCAAACAGGTTTGCAATGAAAATTTCAAACTTAATTCTCACGAAAGAAGACGATTCTAAAGAAGGAGTTAGCGCAACACGGCACAACACCCCAATAACAAATAACAAAAATAATTTTTGCTGTGAAAATCTTAAATCATATTTAAATTCTCATGGTTAAATGAACCTTTAATCGAATTTTAATACTATAATCACTGGATATTATGTTTAACCCAGAGGGGCTGACATGAAAATTCAATAAATATAAATATATGTTTGTTAAAGCCAACACGTACGCAATGCCATATTTGAAAAACTGACTTTAAAAAAATTAACTAACCCAGTAGAGGTAATAATATCCACAGGCAAAATGAATGTGATCTACACAGCAATTACAGTGCTTCATACCGTCCATGGGGACGATTCTTTAACACTTCAAATGCAATAAAAAAATATGATGATTTAATCCTTGAATGTATTCATTAATACTTTTGAATAAATAATAATAATATAATCATTTAATATCCTAAGAATTTTAAATTATTACATTTTCTTTAAAATGGGAAACAATTGTTTTACATTGCACAACATACTATGCTTAGTAACCATGTATTTAGTACTAGGATGAATTTCATCAAGCAGCACTGTTGAGCTCAATTAAGAGGAGACAATACTCTAAAATCCAAAACATAGTCAGAATCTGAACGACATTGAAGCAGCTGTGAATTGTTGCTGTTGAATTTGCCCTTGCAAATCTCTAAAATAAAGTGAGAATTTTAACGACATAAGTGATGAAGTTGTCTAAAAACAATAGTCTGCATGCAGCCCGGCGTAATGGACGGACTCTGCTCTATCAGGCCTAGAAAATCGATCTTTCCGTGGGTTTTATTTTAATTATTTCTGATGAACGTATTACAAAAATACCAAATGTTTTTAGAGGAATCCCCTGTGAAGTTACTAATCGTTCCTCTAGAAAAATAAAATTTGTTGCTTACCGCTAATTTTATAGTTGAAAAACGTTTTATGTAATTTTCAAAACGTTTTACATAAAATATATTAATTGTAATGTCCTGCTTTTATTCATCATAAATATAAACAAATCACATCCGTAGGGATCTCTCTAGAAACATTTCAGATTTTAGAAATACGTTCATCAGAAATAATTAAAATATGAGCGTCGAGTAAACTCTGTTATTAGAGTCTCATGTCTCTTTAATCGGATGCTTCAGTCCATTATCTTCTATAAAGTAATGTTTAACCGGTATTCCAGTAAATATTACATTAATCTAAACCGCCTTTCTTCAACTATAAGTTACGCTGTTACTTATTTTCAATTTATTTATCGAAAATTTTGACAAAATAAACAAGGTACAACTTATGGACCATCAAATAAATCATTCGGGCCACGACGACATAATACTAACGAGACATAAATCAGATAAAAAAATTGCCATGTTAATCGTTTAATAAATCAACGTCAAACAAAAGAAAGAGGACAGTTTTAATTTTCATTTGAATTCACTGAACGGCAAAGGCGGGGTGAGGATTATCTAGGTAACATTAAAATATTGACGAATTACCAAAAGCCAATCGCGTAAGCCCACCAGGTTAATAAAATATGTTTCCACTTCGTTCTACTTTTTAATCAAACTTTTGTGGCTATCCAAAATGTTGCTGTGTGTATGGACGTGGAATGAAATGCGAATTGCCTTGTAAGCCACATATGGTCTTAAATTTAAAGATACACTTTCAAATAATTAAATTTAATGAAGTTAACCCTCGCGAGGTAAACCTGAACACGGTGTGACTTTATTCTGTACTAAAATGCTTATTAAAATAACGCCGAGTGGGTTGAATGTCGCAAAATTATTAATGCTTTAATAAATTAAATTCTTAACCTCAAAAGTCAGAGGTTGGGTGCTCACTTTTTTAATGAAAATTATATACTTATAATATAATCCTTTTGAACAATAAATTGCTAAACCTGAATGAACTTCGAGAAGAAAGATGTATCTGGCCTGATTATTTTTGTTCTGCCAAAGTGGCTTAGCTTCACTACCACCATGAAATAGAATTAGAATTAATGAAATAAAAACAATATTTTTTGTTTAAAACCACGAATTTTTATTAATTTTAAGACCGACCGGTTTCGCTACACTCGAGCATCGTCAGATGTCTCATACATACAGAGGGAGATAGAAAGTAAAACCAAAATGAAACAACAATATATTAAAAGAAAACAATTAGTGTATATAAATATTATAATAATAGAGAATAGGCATTAATAATTGTAAGGGTTTATTTTAATATATTATTGTTTCATTTTGGTTTTACTTTCTATCTCCCTCTGTATGTATATATAATGACACATTTTGTATTATTGATTAATTTAATTTTGTACCCTGACGATGCTCGAGTGTAGCGAAACCGGTCGGTCTTAAAATTAATAAAAATTCGTGGTTTTAAACAAAAAATATTGTTTTTATTTCATTAAAATGTTAAACCACAAAGTGATTGCTTTCTACGAAAATATAGAATTAAAATTATTAAAACGTTACCCAGAGTGCGTGTTTTTACGTGGTTTGGCGTTTTCAGATATTCCAAAACACCTACGTTTAATCGCAGTCCGTGCACTCACCAAGATTTTTTTTTAATATTTATAAAAAAAAATAACATCTCATAATTTACAGAAAATACAGTAGTTATTTCACCTAATTTATGTTACACTAATATTCGACGCTTGGAAGTGCATTTTCACTCAAACAAGAAATTTGATTTGATGATCAGAAAACTGAAAATAATTGATTCCTCTACGTTGTAAATATCTCAAAAATGTGTTTTTTTTTATCTTTTCAGAAATGTCTGACCCATGCCATGACGTGGAGTGCCCGTGGGGCGCGTCGTGCTCCACGCTGGACGGGCGCGCGGCATGCCGGTGCCCGCGTTGCACCACCCGGGCCACGTCGCCCGCGTGCGGCTCCGACGGCAAGGAGTACTCGGGCGCGTGCGAGCTGGCGCGCCATGCGTGCGAGCAGCAAGCTAACCTCACACTGATCTACCATGGAAAATGCGGTAAGATTGCAAATAAGATGTGTTTAAACGTAATTCTTTTCGGAACTTGAACTAGGACTGAGTTTATAGATCGACATAGTTAGTACGTCAATCTTAAATACGAGTACAATAGAGAAGATATCATATTTAACTTAACAACCTAGACCAAAAGTGACAAGACATGGACACTTTTTACCATTTTCCGAATTTACAAGATTTCTAAAACAAAAGGAATGTTAATTTTAATTATTGCATATAACGAGTAACTAGAAATGAGACGGAAGAATCTTTTTGTATGCTACGTATTTAATAACAGAATTATTTCTATTACCTGCGAAATTAAAAGCTTCACGGTTTTAATTCCTCTTTAAACTATGGAAGATATTATTTATTCACTTGCTATGCAATTTAATTCACCTACTTCATTCCTCTATAATGTACAAGAATTCTTCCTTTAAAAACGCATTCACCACCTTCCAAATGTCTCCATAAGCTAAACTGAAATGTTTTCACACCATAAAACAGTAATCACTTCTCTGAACATTGTGAATGAGTCTAGTGAAATGGAATTGGGAATACATTTCCAATCTGTAGAAGCTAAATCACATATAAATAGTGCAATAAGATCTCCGTTCGGAGAGTCAGATCTTGGGCTGCATTAGCGAACTATCATTATTCATTTCCTTATCCAGTTGGGAAGAACAATTCGCTGCGCTGGCTCCGGCAATTGGTGCTTCCTCCCTTTCTTCATTCCTACTTCCTTCTTTCTCCTTCCTCCTTGACTCGCTTTCCTCTTCCCACTTTCCATCTCCCCGCCATTCTACTTCTACTCTTAATAATCTTCCTTCTTCATATCCGACATCGTTATCTAAGCAAGCTGCTCTCCCGCGAATAAAACTGTAATAATCTGTTGGCATTTTAAAAGCTCCTTACTTGCTATTAAATATATACACGCAGTATCTATGTAGGAGTAGTAAAATACATATGAGGTATTGTTGATTAAATACTTAACTTTACTCTTATGTCATTTATTTATTACATTTGTTTATTGGCTATTATCTAATAATAGCACAGCATATATATAACACGAACTATAAATTGGTAGAAATGAAAGAAGTGAGTAGTCACCTACCTATAAACTAATTGCACTAGAATATAGCAATAACAAATTGAACAAAAATATACCAGGAAGATAATTTTTGAAAAGATTTTCATCTAATACATGATTTAAGTAATATCATAAGTTTTCGGTTCCATGATAACTCAACACAGTGACAATTCAACACACTTTTAAAAAGTGATATAGTCATTAGAAACGATGAAAAAAAAATTTAAACCTCACCTAACCTAACCTACTTAACCCATTTATTAAAGTTTTTGTTTCATCACTTTCCATGACTTTATATAACTTTTTAAAGATGTTATGAATTGTCATTGTGATGATTTATCCGGTAACCAAGTTTTTCTAGCGACATTGTAAACCTAACCTGATGATGGTTAGGCTAAATTTATTAAAAAAATATATTTATATATATATTAATCATTCTAATATCAACAAATAACAATTTTTTAATATCGTGCGCAATACATTTCATTTTGTGCACAAGTTACCACAGTTTTCTATCTTAACAGGTTGTCTGTTACAAGGAACTAAATGCTCCAGTTATCTGTTGTGTGTAAATTATTCAGTAATAATGAATAAGATGAAAACAGAACAATTTAATTGTTGGAATATTTGATTTTATTGATTAGAAAAATTCGCCAACATTTTAATATTATTATGTATGTCTTAGCAAACCTATACATGTTTAAGTACCTAATTTTATTATTTGATTTGTCAAAAAGACTCTCTTAAATTAAAAATAAAACAGTTTAAATAGAATAATTATGGGTTTATTAGGTATTAATCTTTCTTAAAAATTATGCGTGCCATAAAAATCCCAGTCGAACGTCTAAATGTTAGCTATACTTGTCTCAGCGAGAGCTCGTACGTACCTCATCGACGATCGTCCTCTTCCTTCTCACACATATTGTATGAAAACGAAAAAGACAGAAAATAGTAGATCTTTGACGTCACTTTACGACCTCTCAGGTATCAGATTATATCAGTAAAGTTAATGTATGTATTTCTGAGCTAAAATGTAAAACTTAATCATTCATCCAAACAAAATATATTTAATAATTATGCAAAACATTGAGTTATTTTAGATAAAGTTTACACAATTCCCTATCCCTACGAGCCAGTAGCCAAGTAGGGATTTCTCATTTATCCAATCTCGTCCGAGCTTAATCTGCCGATCCTCTTCAACCTTCATCTTGTCATAAAACTCTCAGCTACCCTTTTCCCTTGCCAACTTTTCGTATTACATCATTTTGGGTGCGGTGCTACGTAAACTAACATTCATAATAATATTTATGTATAAATCATTCTAAGTGCACCTTCCTGACCTCCTAACCACACACGTAAATAATAGTGTCCCCGTAAAGGCGGGTGAATATGGAAATATGTGTGAAGAATAAATGAGTTACCTTCATGTATTCACAGAACACAATCAAAAGTCTTTGAAAAAAGAAAAACTTTTATTCTGTGCATGGTTGTTAAGCTCTTTAAGGTGATCATGATTCTTCTATTTTGACAAACTCTAACGAAAACCGCTGTCGAGCGAATCGCGAAATAACGCTCTCTATAGAAACGCTTGATTGTTAGCTGGCGTATTGAGGTAATTAGGTAGAGTGTTCTTCATACACGAAGGTAGTGGAGAGTAGTGAAGCTACCGCCCTCCCCCTCCCCCTTTCGTCTACCCAGCCTTACACCCCTTCGCACTTCCGTATCTGTATCGGGTTCCATCTCGTTTGTACTGCAGCCTTTGCGGAGCCCCGCAGTTCGAGCTCCCAGTTGGAAACGTGTTTTTACTGCACACTCCAAGCGGAAAACAAGACTAATTCATAAAACATTTTATTATGATAATAATGCACATCCCATGTACCACATGCCGCATGTCGCATGCCGCATGGCACCCTGTAGCTGCCTTCAAATACTCATACTTATAAGAAATTGTCGCAGAATTAATTATTTTGCAAACCTGTATTACAAATGAAGTCAGCATTACAAAATAATTTCTGATTTTTTTTTATAAATCCCACAAAATTCTTTTCCCACCAACTTGTGAGATGATAATAAAATCTCAACGGTGGTTGTCTTTGAAGTTTGTATAAACGTTTTATACATTTTCGACGAGTAAAAAACTTTTATTATATATTCAGTAATAATATTCGTTTCATCCTTTACCTAAAGCTGTAAAGTAGACCCCGGCCCTTGTAGATATCACTTAACAAATAAAAGGAAAATTGTCCTTGTACAGTACCCGTTAAAGCAGAATTTATTAGTTTTCCAATTTACATAATAAAATTGGGTGTGTTATGAACATTGAAGATTTATGCGTAGCCAGAATTTTCAAAGAAAATTGGATTTCCCTTTATTTACATGTACCTATGCTGCGTTAATATATGAAATTCTATGAATATCTTACGCATTTTTAGCATGTACGGTTTTATCGAGATAAATTCTACAAATTATAATTTAAGGAAAATGGTTACAGATAAAGTTCTTTACTTGGCCTGTAATCCAACACATGTGTTTATTATTTAAAAAGCTTTATATTTGACTTGTTGAGAAACAATCATTCTCTTATATCTCTAACATTCGCGATCTAGTCAGTTGCTTTCTACTCTGATTTTTGTCGCAAATAAACTAAAGAACCCATGGTGCAAACAACGTTGTTTCCAAACCTACTTTGTGGAACTTTGAATCGACCCAGAACTTCTGTACACAAGCATTTTGCTAAAGAAAGACGCATATTAGTAAAAATTAATTTGTGTTTGTTTTTCTTATTCTTTGAAATTAACACTTTTGTTAAAATTTTACAAATACTACCTCCCGGCAATAGAGCTTCAAAACCATATTTTTGATATATTTTTTTAACATAAAAAATATAAGAGAAAAAAATATTGTATAGTTAAAAACATTTTTTTGAAGTATAATGCAATTTGAAAGCGCTAAAGCCGTGGTGAAAATCTGCTACGATTTTCCATACAATAAGATTTCTACTATACAAACACATATGCCAGTTAGGGATTTGGGATTCCGAAATTTAAAAATGTTTTACCAATTCACCAAAATCCATCCCTCACTTTTCAGTTAGGTTTTTTACCGACATGGTCGGCTCCTCTAGATTATCCACACAACCTTTCATTTCTATTCCAAGTTGGCGGCCGGCCTCACTTGATACTCGCCTCAGCTAGGGAATCGTTTAGTCAACGCCGCACTCCTCACCGCGCATCAAGAACCCCGCACACCCTTACATTCTATTTTCCATCATCGATACATGCAGCTAACACTCTCAATAGAATAACCTTCTAACCCCCGCGTGACCCGAGAAAGGTCTGAACTTAAAAATGTCGAAATAATGAAATTCCTACCCGGCTTCTAGCTCTCGCTAGGAGTCAATCGAGTGACATTCCCCGGGGGAACATAAATTTGATGGAGGCCCCTTTTAAGAAAATCCCTTTCTGTGATACTTCCAGTACTGGGAGACTAGCGACTGGACAGTCATCCGACTACCTGGAGAACTTGTGGTGGTGTGATGACGCGTACTGATGAAGTCTCTCGCTTGGCGAACAAACCATTAAACGTTGTAGATTGTTTTATTTTACAATACTCTGTAGATAAAACATTTTATTTAAAAAATCTACCTATGATATATGTTTTCTTTGATAAGATCATGTTTACAAAATCTCAATATAATTGTTTTATAGAAACGAAATTTGAACGAACTTACAACTAATCTTTATGGCATTTCAGCGCAGGGTTAAGCAAAGAGGATGAATGGTCACACGACTCGATTTCGGCCACACTTGCATTTATACATCACCATATACATATTCATCTGTTACAAAAACTCTTCACATAATCCGGATAACAGTATTTCAATCACTTTATTCACGTTATTTGTTAATTTCAAACACGATACCTCTCTTTGATATCTACTCACATGGAACGTATCACACAGATTGCAATAAATAGCATTTCAGAAATAGAATGATAATATCAACAGCACTTTCATCTTAATAATTACAAGTACTTTCAGGAATCCTAAAGTACATTGCAGTATCAAAGTGATTTAGTATATTTCAAGTATTACTATTGACTATCAGTTAAAAACCCGCTCCGCGGGTTTTTTTCTGGTAGGCCCTGCGGGCGGCACTTAGTTGGGTTTCGCCCATTTTAAGTGATATTAACAACAGTTAGGTACATTTAATAGATAGATATTAGGTCATTCACAGAGAGAAGGTGCGTATATATATTGTTAAAAAACGGAACAGGAAGGAGTTAATGAATAATAACATGCTAAATTTACGCATAATAAGAATGACAGTTGTTTGAATAAATGAAATTTTACGTATTTGTGATGGATTATTTCAAATGAAACACTTTTACTGACTACATGTCTACAACTGATATTAACTGTTATCGTACCTAATATAATTAGCTCATAGGAGACTTGCAGTGCTTAAATATGTGTTACAACCATCAATGTCTATAAGTTGAATCAATATCGTATAGTTTGTCACAATTAAAGATAGTTATAACAAAGTTGACTTAAATAATAGATTATTACATATTGATTAATTGTACTTGTGTTTATGAATAAAAGGAGGGTAATTGTGCGATGAGATTAGCAGTCGGTTTAATTAAAAGGTGTTAATTTTACTCCAACTGGTGGTAATTTTTTAAATACAACAGTTACTGTATCTAATAAAGGTTAAAGTTAGATTATATATACACCTTCATCAGGCGAGTAAAAATCCATAAATAAATGTAGATTATTACAACATAGCGCCCCTGATATGGTGATATCTCACAAAAGCGGCGCTATGCAAATTGTCCAATAAATAAATAAATATAATGTTTTCATTTTATTTTGTATACACCGATGTCAAAAATTAAATATAGATTGCAATTGGAAAGAAGAAGTGGAAGGAGGGGGGAGGGGTAAGAGTAGGCTGGGTTTATAAGAACTAGGAATTACAATATCGTTAGACGGGAAAGACCAGTTAAGTGGGAAAATATTTAAAAGACAGTTTATAAAAAAAAATCTTGTTAATTATATCTGCTTTTATATTAACATATTTCCTAATTTCTAAAATTTGTAAATTATTTATAGTGAAGTATTTTGAGACCTGAAAAAAACAAATAGCATATAACCATAAAACAATATATTCATAAGACAAATAGCATTTAATAACGGTTATTCTAATAAATTGATAGTTGAAATACTAAATAAAAAAATTAAACATATTCTCTTCAAACGGTATTTCTGAAGATAGAAATAAACAATGGCGTAGAATTCTGTTTGTAGATAACGATACTTCTAAAATTATATATAAAAACAATCCTGGTACTATTCAACTGGCGTTTTACACTAATAACAATGAAGAAATATATTCTTAATAATAAAGATAGCAAAAATCAAACAAAAAAATCAGGAGTTTAAAAACTCAATTAGGATGATTGTAATTTCTTTTACAAAGGTAGAACCAATAGAAACTTTGAAGTCAGAACTAAAGAATATCTCGGGGCTCTGCATGGAAATAGTGAATCTGAGTTTGCAAATCATCTTTTGAATAATGATCACACTTTCGATAAAAATTCAGGTCTTAAAATACTTCACTCAGGATATAAAGCATCGCAAATAAATAATTTTTAAATTTTACAAATTAAAAAACATGTCAATATAAAATCAGATATAATTAATAAGCAAAAAAAAAATAAAAATAATAATGAAAAAAGCCATTACAAAGTGATAAGCTTCCAGAAGAAATCTTCTTATTAATCGCTTGTTAATGGTCAAGTAGTCAAGTATTGTGGGCTGCATATTTAAATATTCGCGCCAGTCATTTGGTTCGTTTTTATACCGCCAGAGGTGCGCTCTGTCGGCTATCTATGCCGTGCGTATCGGCCATATTAAAGGAACGCGTGATTTTTTATAAACGTCAAACATAATCACGTAACTGTGGATAATTTTCATTATAATGTAATTAATCCAATGGATTATGAACATTCTAAAACATATTTTCTTCAATATTATCCAAAAATTATACGAGCAGAAACGATGCTTTTGAAGAAATCTGGTGATCCTATTTTAGTATGAAATCGGGTCTTAATTTTCAAGTTAGCGGAATTTACCCGAAACATACAATTTGAATTTGACCAATCAGAGGGCCTACATCGTCCAGACGATCGAATAATAATACTATCAGATTTTACAATATTTTTATTTTATCCGTGACAGCTGTTTAACCTTCCTGTAGAGTCTTCAGCGGATTCCGTTGGCAGGACACCACTTTGTGTATTATATTATCCTCAGCTAAATTATTTATATATTTTAATATTTTCTACTATTTTCAACAGAATTGAAATCATTATTTTTTAATTGTTTGTCAAAATCAATAGTCTTATCCTGCATTATACTAAGAAAAAGCTTTTCTTCTACCGAGTTAATTATATCTCAAAGTATCGGCAAAAGTGCGGAGTCTCTTGAGCTCACTTCACACACGCCGATCGATGCCTACTTCAAAAGCAATTTAAAGTGTTGCAATAGCGCATATCACCGTAAAGGCGTAAGTTCGATTTGAGATCTGGATTGGCAGCTGCTCATCATTTCGCTACTAGCTCCTTTATAGAAGGTCCCGCGGAAAATTATTTCCCTCTAGGCCTGTTTCATCTTTGAAAATACTGTGTAAAAGGTATTTTTAAGTAAATGATGAAGAGGAAATTCTGGAAAGGATAGGGGTATGAAGGATGGGTAGGATGTTGACGGTCAATGAGTCAAGGAGTGACAGCATATGAATCCATCCCTTCCAACCGCGGTGCAAGGCGAAGCGACATAATCCGGCTGGATAGGTCGAATGACTTCTCATTGTCAGACACATCCGCCACCAAGACGTGGATAACCTCAATCCATGAAGCCGGGTACCCCTGTTCAATCAGCAAACATAGAGAACCACTTGGGGTGACCTATGGTAGAGGTATTAGTTATCCAATAAATGGTTCTCGGAGCGACGGTACCAAAACCCTCTTCCAAAATTTTAATTATAATTAAAGTATAAAGATGATTTTTAATTATTAAAAAACCTAATAAACATATATATACGTTCCTCTGCTTAACTTGACAAAAACAATATAAAGATGAAATAGTAATCATAAATGAAGTATCATTAATTCTAAAATCTAGCTCTTATTCAAAATCTATTATTTATATAACCATTTAAATAACCTTCGAGACGGTTATTCTCCCTAAATTTTCCTTTTCAAATATTTTAATCAGATTCTTCGGGCATTGGAAATCCGTGCAGATTTCTGATACCCAATTGTTGTCTAAAGTAAAGGCCAAAGGATAGAATTGGAAGTTATTGTAGTTCTCGGGTGCGGTGCCTGGGATGATCTCTGCTTCCCACTTTATGTTGAAGAAAACGCTTCAACTCCAAACAGCAAGATTTTCCCCTAAAAATAAGAGGTTTTGTTTTAATTTAAGACTTCACCGAATGTTCTAAGTTTATTCATATCCAGGAAAGAAAAGTTTCAGCCTCGGGGTTCTTTAAGCTAAGAAATATGGAATTGTCTCACTTTTTGTTTTTTTTATGTAACTTGATTTATTTGTAAATTGATTAAAAAAATTATTTCGACCGCGTTTCTTCGCTAAAGATGTAAAATGAAGTCGTTATTTTCCAAGGCTGGAAAATTCACAAGAATATAACAAGTAGCTTTTTGAATAACACATTTGCACTAGAAGTACTTCTGGCAAAGCTTTTTATCACCAATAAAAAACGTAGGTTTAAATGTTTTTGCTGGAAAATATTTGAGTTTAAATTGGTGACGGCATTTTTACACGAGACGGAATTTGGAAAAAACAGATATTTCTTGAAATTATCACAATTTTTTATGTAACTAAAAATGCCACTCACAAACCGACACTCCGTTTTTCGCAGAAGTAGGCAGAGAGGATGTAACGCCAAACAAGTCGGTATTGGCACACACTGCTTACTTCATTCACATTCGTAGGCCCGACTCAAGTATTTGGCTCACTTGATCGTGCCATGTCTTCCACAGACATCCACGAATACTTTTACCCTTACACTTATTTCTTCGTTCATCCTCTCTACATGCTCAAACCATTGAAGCACCATTACGCTTGCTCGTAAATAAATCCTCTCTACGTGCTAAAACCATTGAAGCACCATTAAGCTTGCTCGTAAATAAATCCTCTCTACGTGCTAAAACCATTGAAGCACCATTACGCTTGCTCGTAAATAAATCCTCTCTACGTGCTAAAACCATTGAAGCACCATTACGCTTGCTCGTAAATAAATCCTCTCTACATGCTCAAACCATTGAAGCACCATTACGCTTGCTCGTAAATAAATCCTCTCTACATGCTCAAACCATTGAATTACCATTACGCTTGCTCGTAAATAAATCCTCTCTACAGGCTCAAACCATTGAATTACCATTACGCTTGCTCGTAAATAAATTCTCTCTACATGCTCAAACCATTGAAACACCATTACGCTTACTCGTAAATAAATTGCTTTGACAGTGCTTTACTTATTTATATATTTAAATTAGTAACGCCCTCAGACGTTTCTATGGTATCACTTTAATTATAAGACAAACTGTAGTATTAGAAATGCTAGGGGTTCCGCCATATTGGCGCTCCGAAAAATAGGTATAAAAATAAAAATAAAATTTTGCCGCAACTATTAAATATATATTATTTTTGGAAAAACTTATTGATTAAAACCTCAAACTGTAATATTTAATTATTGAAGACAATATCAGCGATTTTTAAACGTAAATTTGAAACTGAAAAGATACGGTCGCGTCTAAGACTTGAACCCATGACCCTTGCTTTGAGAACGGCGCCCCGGCAAGGCGAGGGTCATGGGTTCAAATCCTATACGCGCCGTATCTGTTTCTATTTCAAATTTACGCTTAAGAATCGCTAATATTGTCTACAATAATTAAATATATTAATTATTTTTTATACTTAAAAATTATAGTTTTATAAATTATTAGAAATAATAACGAATAGTTTTTTAAATATAACGGATATATGAGCCATCAAACAGGACCTTTTTTGCAAATGCTTGCTGATGGTGTACCTATTTTCTCCGTCAGGCATCGTCTGAAAAATAAAATCTTATTTATAAATGTAATAGCTAAGATATTGCGAAGGGAATTCTTTAGTATAAATGACAGCTGTTGGATACAAAAACTGAATAATAAAGAAATTTTTAGCTTAAAAAATGTATAACATATGAACATGGAATCCCATCAAAAAAATCCTACGCGAAGACTTAGATTATGTTATATAGAATACGTGTTGTAAATTTTAACAAAATCGGTTTAGTAAATCTTGAGATATATTTTACACCATTTTAAAAAAAAAGTAGTTTCCAATAAAACGCAAAAGAATCAAATGCGGTACAGTGCGGCGTCAGCTTCTTTAAACAATAATTTTTAATTACCTTCTGCGATTCCTGGACCGTATATGAAGTCTTCTATTATTGGCACGATGTCCTCCGACTCCTGTTGAGCATCTGTTTTCAATTTCCTGGCCTCGTTATACCCCTGTTGGGTTCTTATGTTGGCTAAGGATATTCTTCAGATCTTTACCTGAGTTTTGGGATGACTCTGCTGCGCTCTCGTCTAATTGCTATAACTTCGGAAATAATCTGAATTTTTAAATGATAAAAAATTTAACTAGCAAAAGAAAACGTTTTTTTTTAAATCTCACCCCTCAAGTAATTAAGAGCCCTTGAAGAGATTGCAAAATACAAAAACATTGTTAAGAACGTGTGTAAATAGAAAGTAAAGATATCTGCGAGTGTAAGTGAGACGGAACGTTAACGATAGGCTAAATGTAACATTTTTTCCATTAAAATTGGTATGGAGGAGACTTTTAACGTTATTCTTTATTCTATGTGGAATATGTAACTATATTTCAATATTTTATAATTGCCCGCATCTTGTGGTACACCAACAAAGAGTTGATTGACAAAATAAATTTATGAAAAATGTAACATATCTTGAGCGTGTGCTTCTCTGCTTGGGCCTTGTGAGGGCTTGACCGTCCCAGGGTAGCAGAGTGATTAGGGTAGTGAGATGACACGATGGTGCCGTGGCATGTGTCAGGCGGAGAGGTGAGGATTAGTTTGCATCGAGCGACCTCACCTCACTTCTCACTCACTCGTTCACGACCATTTTTAGATATTACTTGCGCAGACTGGCATGATTTCATCGTCACGTGATTTTTAACAACTACCGCCACTAAGTAATAAATGTTTATAATAAATACCAAGTGGAAATATTTAATCGTATTTCCGTGCTCCTTGTATTTTGTATTTGTCGGCAGGTTCAAGTTTTTTTTTTTTTTCGTGTTTATTTGTGATGTTTGCGCCACTGCGGAAATTAACACAAATTAACCGATTACATTTCTCTGCTCCTTTTTTAATGTTGACGGCGATGGGTTCACGTTTTGACATTTATTATTTAAAAGCACAGACCCGAAAAATTATATGTACGGTATATTTGATAACAACATAAATTTAAAAATAATTAAAATACTTTTTCATATGCGAGTTTCAATAGATAGCATAAAATTATAAAAAGTTTACTCTACCACCGTGCATTGTTTGAAAGAGGTTTTGTTTGATGTCAAAATGTTTCACAGAATCGATCGCTTAATTAAGCAGATCACTCCTTCAAGTATTAACTTTAGGGAAATATTGTTCAAATTCAATCGACAGCTTCTCAACTAATCGTGAATAGTAAAATTAGAGAATACAATTGCAATATGAAATTAAAAAATTCCATGATTAACACGAAAACGTTTTTCAATCTATTTCAATAATATAATGTGTATGCTCGTAGATATTGGCGTGATATTCTGCAATTATTTTAGTAAAAATCAATTTTATTTATCTGCGTGTTCCATCTGCTGAGAAGTGGGGAGTAAACTAGCTATGGGAAAGCGATATGTATTAAAGAAACGTACGCAATTTCCAGCCAGCGAATCTTCATTCGCGTCACGCAACATTTTTTTACAAAATAAATCATTCCGATGTTGTTGAATTTGCCTTTTCCTTGGAATTTATCGCAGTTGTAAAACTGTAAATCATAAGATGAATCGTCCTTTTAGTGTATCCAATGTTTTCTTGAATAACTTGGTCATTTTTCAAGACCTTTATGGCCTTAACCTTTTTTCAATCTTTAAAAATTATCTCGCTTACTTTTGGACAAGTTCCATTACGTTTTACCTACCCCAATCATTGTTTTTATTTCATCATTGAAAAGACCTTGTGTTTTACCTTTGTGGACTTTCGTTACTTCATGGCGCTGACAAATCAAATACGATGCGATATATATATATATTAAAGCTCTTTTGTGCATATTCATCTGGAGAGTTTCGAAGGATTACACTTTGAAACTCGGTACAACGGACTGTATAATTAAGTTTCGGGGTAAAAACAGTTTCATTTTTGTCTTTCACATTAATTCATTTGGCACTTAAACTGATTTTTCCCTTAAACTAAAAACGAAGTGTCATCGCACTATATGTTTGTGGATGGACATGAAGTATTTTTAATACGTTTGAAATACGTATTTTCGTCTGAATATAACTTCTTATTTGACGAGGTACTACAAATTTTACTAATTGATAGACGCATATGACAAATCTAAGGGAGTTTGCTGTTAGAAAACCCTGTATATTTGCGTAATATCGATTATGGCGCTATATTAGCAATACTATCCTCCTATAAAACGCATGCACTTGACTCTACCATTAACAAAATAAAATAATTTTTTACGGCATTTTCACTGATTCTTTATAAAAACTATCAAATCCACTGCAACACTTATCTAATACGATTATTACTGACAGTATCCATATGAATCTGGTGCATGGTACGTAAAAGAAAACAGTCGTATAGTATTTATTACTTGCGCGAATGGCAGTCTGGAAGTTATTGAATTAGTACCCTCTCAGTATCTACACACTCTCTCGTTATACAATTTCATAATTTAATTTCCAGACTCAACTACGAAGTTTACCTTCTACCCACTGTACGCTAAACATTCCCAAATATATCTTTCCTTTGCTGGTACAGTGCGCCAACAATCTGCTGGAAAATATAATTAGCTACATTGCTTGACGGTTATCTTTGTAACTACGAACTTAAAGCTTCAGCTTTCCAAAACAAATGAGGCAACGCAGAATACAAGGATTACGTTTGGATGTGGATTCATTCATCCTGACCTCTACTCAGCTCGCCTCGCCTTTCTTTATCATAGGTAATCTCACCCCATTTATTTATTGTTTTTGTGTTTAATTCGTAGAACTCCATTTAATTTTTTTATAAATTTAATTTAGATTAAATTTGATAATATTATTATTAAGTTCTGCAATTGTTTTAGTTTTTTATTATTGTGACAGCTGTTTCGGCTTACAGACAGTTTGAAAATGGCCTTGTAAGCCGAAACAGCTGTCACAATAATAAAAAACTAAAACAATTGCAGAACTTAATAATAATATTATCAAATTTAATCTAAATTAAATTTATAAAAAAATCTCACCCCAAACCAACGTCAACCGAACGCAGGAAGCAAAAGGTGCCATTCAATGCTTATGTTCACTCTCAAGTTAGCAAACGAGAACTCCTATCTATACAATTTAATAATTCTTTGTTAATGCCATGTGAATCTGTTTCCTATAATAGCTTCACTGAGTTTTTTTTCAGTTGTGACTTAAAAAAATGCGAGTACCAACTATTATACAAATCTATTTTGTTTACTCAGCATAAGATGTCACATCCAGACCTACGCACTGATTCATATAGCCTTTTTGCTTCAAAACTCCAAGAAATACTTTTACCGGGAAAAACTTTTCACTGTTTTTCACAGAGCAGCACAATTTCTACGAAGGTAAAATATACGAAAAAAATAACCAAAAATATATCAAATGATACCGACTTAATAAAATTAGGGTTGAAATGAATATGACGATGTTAAAAGTGTTAATAGCAAAATCGTATCAGTGAACTCTATTATAGAATAAAAACGGTCGCGTCAAGTTTAATTTGTAGAACTTCATTTAAATTTTATGATTTTCTTTTGACTTTCAATATTATTACTATTCAATTCACAAAAAAAATAAATTAGTTATTTAAATACAAACGGCAAAACACGGGCCATTAAAATAAATATTAAGTTTAAATACATAAAATTTAAAGGTATAAACTGTCAAACGTTTTAAATATAGATTAACAAAAAAGGTGTAGTATAATTATAAAAGATAATTACTTAACTATTATAAATAATAATAATGTATAAATATAATACATAATATAATATACATTTTCGTCAAACAAATGGTTGAGATTGGAGAGTTGAGCGCAGAAATAGAAGGATTTATGCTTGCCATTCAGGATAGAGTCATTAATACTAAAAATTATAGAAAGCATATAATCAAAGATACAAATCAAATTAATGATTTGTGTAGAAAATGTTTGGTTTTTCCGGAAACTATAGAACATATTATATCTGGATGTTCTATATTAGCACCGTCCGAGTATACATTTAGGCACAGTCAAGTTTTAAAAATAATTCACCAAAATTTGGTAATTAAACATAACTTGATTGACTGCCGTAATATACATAGTACCATACTATGAATACGAACCAAATTAATTTTTAGAAAACGAATTTTATAAAATATATTATGATAAAACTATACTAACAGACCGAACGATTAGTCATAATAGACCCGATATAGTTTTACATGACAAAATTAAAAAAATAACTTATATCATTGATGTCGCTATTCCAAATTCCTGTAACATTCAAAAATCTGTTAATGAAAAAATTAGAAAATACACAGATTTAGGAAACGAAATAAAAAGAATTTGGCATTCTCAGACTATAAAAATATTGCCATTCGTTATTTCGGCTACTGGCAATATACCTAGCTCTCTCATTAAAAATTTAGGCGTATTAGATCTATCAAAAAATTTATATATAAAGATGCAAAAGTCGGTCATTTTGAATACATGTAGGATAACGAAAGATTTTTTAAATATTTATGTTGAGGGATCAGTAGGATTTATAGGCCCTGTTAGAAGTACTACCGAGCCGAACCCTCTGATATGAAAATATCTGGAGTCGGTGAATTTTTTTTTCCCATTTGATCTCTGGTGAGTTGACGTGTTGTTGTTCTTGTATTGTTTTGTATTTATTTTACTTATATAATGCACTTGCATAGTGTTGATTGACTAGCTGATCATTTGTGGAAAAGTGAGTGGAAGGGTTTAGTTTTTCCTATGGGGAAGATTTAACCCGGACAACAAAATCGGAAGCATAAAATAAAAAAAATATTATGAAATATCAAAGGAAACGTTTTTTCGATGATGACAAATGATTCTTTTGTTCGTAAACTGAATTTGTGAATAACGTAATAAGTACAATGAATTTCTTGGCTAGTTTTTTGTTTTATTTTATTTAGGTATTTTACAGATAATATAAAAGTCGGCTAGAAGAGGCCAGAATAGACCAGAAGGGTTGGTAAGAAGTAAGAAAATATGAGAAGAGCTATAAAATGACAAGACGAACTAGGAAAAGAGCGAGAAGATGCAAAAAGATGCATGAAAATGCGAGGAGAGGCAAGAATATCTAATGGAGAGACTACAAGAGCCAAGAAGAGATTAGAAGAGACAATACGAGCCTAGAAGGGTTGAAAAGATGCCATAAGAGTCATGAAAAGCAGAGGAGGGACTAGAAGAGACCAAAAGAGACTAGAAGAGACGAGAAGCGGCGGTAAGAAGTAAAAAGATTCAAGAAAAGCCAAAAAAAGACAAGACTAGCAAAGAAGGGGTGAGAAGTTACAATAAGAGGCACGAACAGCCATGAAGAGACTGCAAGAGACAAGTCGAGCCCGAAGGGTCGAGAAGATGCAACAAGAGTCTTTATGAGATTAGAGGAGACGAGAAGCGGCAGCCTTATCAAACTCTTCGCTAAAATCCGTATAAATCGAGTCAAATTGTTGTTTATTAGCAAGGCACCTGAAATAAAGTTTTCATTCAGTGAAGGGTTAGTTAAAGTACGAGTAGATCGACCGGACAAAAAACAAATTGTAATTATGAAATATTAAATTTTAAACAAGAACATATTTTTTGGAAAATTCACTTTTCGAAAACATTCGGTATCGATGATTCAACTAAGGACTTGTCTCCGCTTTTAAATATTGGAGTAAGAAAGCTATTTTTCTATATTGGCGGGAACCTACCTATTAAAAGTGATTGATTAAACAGTAGTTAAAGTGGATAAGAGACACTATCTATACGGGAGAATTTTATCTGGCCCTGAGTAAGATTTTGGTTACAATAGTTTAATATACACTGTGATGTCTGTAATCTCAATGTGAATCTGAGATATTCGAACTTTTATATCTGACACACAATTTGGAATGTGTTATTCTGTTGCTTAAAAATGTCAACAAACAAATTGACAACTTCCTCAAATTTTATATGAAGTTTTCCGTTTTATGGCGCATGGTTTCAGGTATGCCAAGGTTATTGTTCTTTTGTGATTTATAATACTGTTGTACATTAGTAACAATTTAAAATTCGACATTCTTAATATAAGTTCTGTTGTGTAAATATTATCACGCGTGACAACGATTTTGATTTCCCAAACTATGGTCAAGTCACTTGAAACGAAATGTTTATATTATTTACATGTGGGTACTTATAATGAAAAACAAAGAAATTGAATTTTTATTACATAATTAAGCCATTATTGATTTTTAGGTTGTTAATTGCCCTTTAAAGTTTCCCCAATCATTGTATTGTTTAAATTAGACAAAAGGTCGTCAAGGTAAAGTGACTTAGGGTTTCTTTTCCCCTGCATTATTACTAAACTAATTTGCATTTTTTTTGTTTCATAATGATTGAACTAGGCTTAAACATAAACATATCTATAGATCTACGTAAATCAGGTAAAATAGAAAGGTCACGGAACAATTTGTCACAACACTTTTTCATTATAACAATTAAGGCTGTAACAAACATTTGTTTTTAAAATAATCACCTGGGTTTGTTCAACCATAATATATTCTGTCCGGCAATAGTCCACGTGAAGGCCGCAGCCGGCGGGAAGTCAGTTCTTCCCGATATCACGCGGCGAGCTTCGCGTTATTGGAAATCTAAATGTAAGCAAATGTATCCCAACTCGAAAAACAACAAAAGAGGGTGAATGGGGTTGCCATTGCATACTACTGCCGAACAGAAATGGAAAAAATCACACGAAACCGGTGATCATAAATGAACTTTGTCGATTTCTATGCTTACCGATCAGAAGAGTTTCAAGTCCAACTGATTTGCATTTTCTTATTAATTTCATTAAAAATAATAATTTCGCATCCTGCATACTGTAACTTCGGTTCAATGAACTCAAGTTTGATTTGAATTTGTCAAGATTTATAAAATTGGAACTGATTGTGTGAATAATTCAGATAATACCAATATATTTTATATAACTGGCGCAGACCCGTCAAAATTATGTTCGTATTTTGAAAATTTTAATAAGAAATTTTTTTATTGGTAAGTTGATACCTACTCATCTGATATCCCTAATCTGAATTTTTCACACAGTCAGTTCCAATTTTTTTTTAAATTACTATTAAATTCAACGCAATTTTGTGTTCATCGAACCAGATTTTACACAGGACTAAGGTAGAGCACAGACAACCGAAATGAGTATGTTCGATATTTTTATCAGAAAATTATCGTATTATCATTTTCAAACTGATTTTTCGAGAATTCAGACTATCTCTTGATTTATTACGAGCATGCTTGTTATCAAAAACACTTAATTAAAATATAAATAAATACTAGTCTTTAGTTGGCCGTATTGGTATTTTGGTTATTATTTAATGGAATCATTGACACCCTTCCACATTTTACTTATTTACGTTACAAAATAACTTAGACCGTCAAATTTGAACAACACATTTGTAAAATACGTCAGATAAATGACAAAGTAAACCATTCAAATGAACAAGCAAATAATTTAATTTTTTATTATTTAATTAGAAGAGTTTAATTTATGAATAACAAGTAATTTAAAAACCTCGAAAATTCTCGCATTTAATTCTGATCCCTTTCATGATCAATTAACTTCTCAGCGTATAATTAAAGTGCTAAACACTCAATCAATCTAAATGTAATTTCCCCGTGAATTTGTTCAAAACCAGTAATACCCTTAACAAATCTGGGCTCATTGTTTGGTTGTTTGTTTGTTTGTTGCAAGATGGTAAAGTCTAGTTCGCTTAGCGTCGGAACACAGTATGTATTTGTTTAATGGCGCCCGAAGTTCCGTGCCGAACTTTTGAGCTTTCGACTTGAATTAAAGGTGTATCGTAATAATTTAAGGTTACGACCTGGCTCGGGTGTGAATGCGCTGTAAACTTTACACCCCTCTATAAACTTTCTATTGCCTCGTTTGTTAGGCATTTTCCTTAGTCGGCGTATCTTGCCATAGGTCATATTATTCCGCGAGAGTGTAAACAATTCAACTCGTCATGCTAGCCGGGAGATAATTGGATGAAACAATTCCTTTATTGATGTTGTGCGAAATGTCTACTTTATTTCTGTTTCTGTTGGTTTTACATCGAATTTACGTTTTATGGTGTTTTTACAGTTTTGAACAAAGAAATTAATTTGTGTATTCAACTCAACTCTTATTAAAACACGAGTTTCAATTTATAATATCTACATAATATCCACGGGTCTCTCAAGCTCCCGACTTCAACAGATCTTTTGTTGGTAGAGTAAATTAGGCCAAAAACAGAAAATCTCTCAGTCATCTCAATATCCATATCCATATAATTATGATCCATAACATTAATATCTTCGGCCCAACAAGCTCGACGATAGCTTTTTGGTTTGGTCCCGAAGAGTATTTGGTACGATCTGTCATCGATACATCGCAAAATGGTTCATTTTTCTACTAAGCTCAATTCATTTTAACTCATTCTCTCACTCTTACTTTATGTTCGTATGGTGGGAGATAGTGGGTGGAGGTCAAAGTGGGATGATGAGGTTATTCAGGCAGTTAACGCTATCCGACATTCCTCTTCAATGTGTTTCGTTGTTTGAATATATCCACATTCGCACAATTCAGAATCATTTAGGCCCCATTTGTTTACCATATACAACCTATGTGACTGAACCAGATGCGGCTTAGTGAGGTGAATGTCTTGCGAGGGGGAGAGATCTTGGCAGTTTAACAGTTGGGTTTACAACAAAGTGCTTGTTTTCAAGTCTGAAGTCTGCCGCTGAGTTCGCCACGACTCTTCAGGTGAGCGTCGTGATAGAAGCAGACTTTCGCCTTCGGTCCAAGATGGTTTCCTCTACTAGAGCCGGCTGTGCTGAGAGAACAGAGACACTCTTACTAATACCACAATATGATGAGGAAATATTTTGAAGACGTTTTGTCACATTCCATAAGTGATCAATTTAATAAAACCTCCATCCATTCCCAGCCAATCGCTTCACCTAAATATATTCCAGTTTTATGATTTCTGAAAAGATTTCCTAATATAATTTGAACAATTCTTCAATTTTCTTATCATAACGTGCTACATTTCGAAACGAATATTTTATATTCTAGAGGGAGGGCGGAATATATTACTTTTGCTATTGAAATGAGCGCGAAATATTATTCCTTTGTCTGGTACGAGTGTTTCTCAGATTATCTCGCTGGATTTTTATCTCATAAGATTGAAATCGTGAAATGTAATCGCAAACTTCTTCACCAATAACAACAATACAATGAGGATAATACAAACAGCGGGTTTTAGGAAAACAGCTTCACCGCATTCCTAATCATTATTTACGTGAGGATGATTTGTTTTATAATCAGTTGTTGTACCTTTTCCATTGCTTTGTTGCTCGAGGATCGCATTTGGCATAACTTTTTTTTACTTATCTGTTAACTATATCACTAAAGTGTTTTCTCACATACATGTTCCACTATTTGCTGGAGATAATAAGATTCTTAAAATATTTAAATCCTACCATGATAGTTTACTTTTCAAGGAATTTAATTTTTGTGATTTTACACCAATCGTTATGAATAAATATCAAAAACGATTGGTGTAGAATCAACTGTTTTGAACTAAATACTTATAAATTGGATATTTCGCTGTATTGTGAAAAACCAAAGAAGATGTGAAGTTAAAAACCAATTCTGTTTAATTATTATCTAGGCAGTGTTGATCCATCGTTAGCTATTTCACATAAGTACAATTTGGAAATTCGGTTTACTAGAATAGTTCAGGTTAATTATAAGATGTTATGTAAATTTACCACAAAATATCTATTTATAAAGTAAGTAATCTTGACAATTGCTTTAAAAACATCTCATTGTTTTTATTTGAAACTGCCTAAGGCAATCGCACATGTACATTCACTTCTATTTAGGACCTTGGGGTCACTTTACATTGCAGGCGTCGCGCGTCGGCTTCATTCTTAGGATAATCATATAAGTACACTAAAAACTCTTTAGTATTCTTTGGTTTGCCCTTATCTTGAATATGCTAGTGTCATTTTATCTCCTTTCTATGCTATCTACATGTATCATATTATCGAATCCGTACATCATCGTATCTTGCGAGGAATTGCTTGGAGGCTAGGACTTGTGAGTACTCACATGAACAAACTTTAAATCTTTCTACTTTAATTTTCGTAGAAGAAGGCTTTGATCTGATTTATGTAAATTTATCAAAATTATCAAAAATATTATTGACTCATCTTATTTGTTACAAATCATCTAGTTTACCAGTCCTTCCTTCCAACACTCTAATAATAATTATTTAAGGATACCATTCTCCGTTTCCAGAATGTCGAGACTTATCAAATTATTGATTTTTTGTGTAAGTCGAAATGATTTTTAGTCTTTACGCGAATAATTATAATGTTTTTTTTATAACAATCGATTTTTAGACTTTTGAAACTTATTTCAGGATTATTATCATCTTTATGTTTATTTTTTTATTCATTATATATATTATTGTGCTATTTTTTCGCTATTTTCTCAGTTTTTTTATGCATTCATGTGATTTAATATGTCCCTTAAATAATAAACAAATCGAATAAAAACACATTTCTTGTAAACGGATTGAATATCACCACGATTTGTTTTCATCCTTTTCAATCAAAACAGAACAAGAAAACATAAATAAAACAGAGTAAAAAATGGTTTCCTTAAAATAATTATAAACCATTACCTTTGATGTATATTCTCCGTACGTAGGCATTAGGTACGTACACAATATTAAGGGTGGTAAAACAATTCACGTATCATGTAAACAATATCACACAACTCTTCCATCATCCGTCGCCCTTCCCCTCAAGGACGTCTGTTCAGCACAAGGGATGACGTGTACATATTCAAAAATGTCAAAGCCAAAGAGATGAGTTATAACGAAGTTAGCGGTCCAAAGCAAAGGAGGCTGGAGGCTGCGTGATGTTGCTGTCATAACAGACGTTTATTGATAATAATCTTCCGTTTCTCGTCCTCTCTCCTTCCTTTTATCTCGACCCACACCTGTTTCTCTGACGTTTTAATTATTATCAACTTTTCATTCTCTCTCGTCTGTCGTTGGCTCAGGTGGAAGTGTAAGTGGGAGGGACACTGTCGTAGAATTCACTAGGGTAGCCTTTCGTTAGTTGGCGATTGGTAATTCTCCTCGCTACTCAATACTTGACGAGAACTGAGATTACACTCTTGAAGTTTTATAACCAGCAAAAAATACTTACAAAATATGCTACAACCGTTTTTTTAAATAAAAATATTTTGAAAAATTATGTGCACATAACGAAGAACAATGAATAGAACAATATTCAGTGCTCTTTCATTTTATTCGGCTGTCCGGATAAAACGGTTAGGTAGTGTAACGGTAACCTTGACTTGCGAATGGTTGCAAACAAACATTGACAATTTTAAAGACGATCATAAATTTACCTATCAAATGAACACCGTTAGTGAACATGAAAATTTATGACATCTGACAAAATTTGAACAAAAAACAAACATTTCAAACAACTTGTTAAAATAAAATAATATTGCTACCTACCGTATCGTAACTTTGAAAAAAGCACAATAAATTCAAATCAAATCCATGTTCGAGAGTTCATTCAACCGTAGTTTATATAGCCGAAATTGGTATTTTTTTATTCTTAGTTAGGCCAACGACCAATGGTGATACTGAATAAAAATCGACTTAGCACTCTGTTTGAGAAGCAATGGTGTTCGAGCGCTGACTGTCGCGTGTTCCGCGGTGTCTGCGTCTGTCACGTTTCATAAGCCGCAGTCGCCGGCTGCCTAGCGCCTGGCGGACAGGTTCAAATTGCTCACGGCTGCGGCTACGGCTGCGGCTGCGGGCTCAAACAATGAGTGACTTGGCCCTGTGATCGTCTACGTGATTTTACGTGGCCAGTGAACTGACTTCAACTGCGCTGCTCCGTCAGAGATATGCCGTTATTCGGGTCTACGGTTTAACATTATCTTTGTGTGTATTTTAGCCTAAATATTGTATATCTATAGAAAAGAAAACGGACTTCACGTTGGATGGTTCTATATTAAATTCACGCCAGTTTACTCCAGTTCTTCGTGGAAATATTAAACGGTAATAAATTCGCTATCGCGAAACGTATCTCGCTCTTATGTATTCTGAACTACTATTTTCATCACGAAAGTATCGTGTTTTCAGTAACAAGGTTCTTTTGAATCAAATCATAAATTTATGCTTCGTCTGTCATTCTACAATTACACTTATTTCATATTAATTTACCTCCAACCACTCTTTAACACCACTGTTACTCAACCGTTTTTTGCCAATAATTGGATCTTCAGTTATATTTAGTAAACTTGAATTACATTATGTATTCAAGAATGCGGATTATCTGATATGACAATACATTCGCCAAATTTGTTAGACAGACACTATGCGAAATGTGCAAACCGTCGAAGTTTTATTTGAATCTGCAAAGTAGGTTTTCTGTTTGTATCTGGAATATGTATGTCCAATAACACTAAAAATTTCCTTGTGTTTCATTGAACTTAAAAACATTATTCATGGACCAATAATATATTAAAAAAATCTGTCGTCAAATTTACTTATATACTTTACTCTTTCGAAAGGATAAACTCCCGGTGAGGAAAAGTTAACAGAAAGAATAAACTCCAGATTGGAAGAAATTTACTGAAAGAGTATACTCCAGGAAAGAAGAAATTAACAGAAAATATATTTAGGTTGAAGATAAAATAACATACGAGTATTATCGGATGCAAAACCATAAACGCCGTAACAAGGAAAATATGTACTGCCGTGTACTGTGCATCTTTCAGAAAACTAATTTTATTTCAATAAATGTCGCATTTTTTCATGGCAATCTTCCCTTATTTTTTTATATCAACAAATTGTGACAAAATAATCTAAAATTGTTGGACCAGCGGTTGTGAAATTATTGTATGAAAATTAATAAATTCATCTTTATATATCTGACCCAAATAATCCTTTCTCAAACAACGCCGACACAAAACAAAATATGCAATTGACATGAAGAAGGTGAAAGTGGGTGTCTCGGTGGCTCAATGGTTAGGAGGGTTCGCGCAAGGGCCAAATCATTTGGGAGGGTCAATGAGCAACTTAACTCTTGGGCCGACGTTTTGAAGTATCCTTCCAATATCATTTGCGTTGTGATTAAGGACCGCACTTGATATTGGCACTCTTTCACACGTTGAGTGCGCAACGCTGGCTATATTTGATGATGAAAATATTTCAATCGAAAAAACGGGTAAAATTTTTTGTGAACCATCTTAAAAATGTTAAGCCGCAAAGTGACCACTTTCTAAGTGTCATATTTTTATTAATCACTAGCTGTACCCCACCACGCATTGGTGTAGTTTTGTTCTTGTCTGTGCAGATAGAAAAACAAGAGCTGTTTATTGTTTTTACCTGTCATAGGTGACATCTATATAAAATAGGTATATAAAAACACAGAAAGATTAGAAAGATTTTAATTGTCTTTTATAAAATTGGAATTTTAATATCTCGTGATTTTTCATAGGTCTACGCTAGTCATCAGAAATACTAATTTTGGTTTTCTGTCTGTGATTATAACTCTGGTTCAATAAACTCGGATTTGTTTTGAATTTAATTTTTATTTATACCTACCTGAAATGATATAATTTTTTAAATAGAAATTATTTTTATTTTCCTTTCCAAAATTGAAACTAATTTTTCAACAATTCAGAATGTCCTGTGATTTTGTACGAAAAGATTCTCGACCAGCAAGCTGAAGATCGCGGGTTCAAATCCCGTCGTGCGAATATAAATTATATTTGACTAATTTAAAAAATGATAGTATTTTTACGGCACGTTCCAGAGTGGAAGATACTCTAAGTATCGCGCTGGTGTAATACCACCATTAATAATTAAAACTTTGATTATCTGAGAGATGTAAGATCTGAACAGCCAGGTACTTCCCACCTTCTTCTTCCCCATCTCCTTCCTCTCCTCACTACCTTCAGCCTCACAACATACCCCAATTGGGGATGCTACAGTCTCACTGGCTCTAGACGGTTGGTAGCATTTGGGACTCTGGATATAACTTCTAATAGTACGGTGGACAAGACGTCTCAGTAAGTCTCATTGCGTTCCTTCACTCCTCGCACAGTCTACCTACCTAGTATACCTACATGAAACTATTTAACCATTTTCTTCTAAGAAATGAAAAATTCTTCGTTAATAAAATATATATAGATATGTATAGATGAAAATAATACGATCGAGTGTTTGATGCTCGGCACAAGAAATGAGTCCTATGGACCACCGTGCCACTATCTCGCCCTACTTATGATACTACGTTAAACTGTGGTACATTTAAAATTAAAACGTATTAATAGATTTAAATACCTTAAGGCTTCAATGGCTGCGCTTGATGAAAAATGCGAGGAATTTTAATTGAAACTAGGAAGAAATTCTCTCACAAAACCCGTTACTGAGCGGCAAAAAGTTACTCAAGGGTAAAAAGTCCAAATTACAAACGAAAAATGTGCATTCTTTTGCGCTGCTTGCTTCCATTTCTTCTCATAATAGTCCACCACACTTCGGATTGTGTGGATTGTCTTACCAACAAAATATAAACCCGCTCTACTATTTAACTAGGAAACTTTGTACTGCGGTGGCTAATGTTCTTTTAAGTTGGTTCGGAGCGGGTGACCAGCTATTTCCTTTATTTTAAAAAATAAATTTAGAGCCTAGTACGGTTGCTAGCGATTACGAAGCGTCGTTACATTGTTTAATTACGTCTTTACCTAGATGTAAATATTCCTTAAATGTTTATGTTTTAAGCTTTAAAATGTTGAAATTACATACCTACATGCCAAATTCGTTGGTAAGATGTTTTTTTCGTTTCTTTCGATAAATGAATGAAGCAATGATTGCAAGAATAAAATAAAATATTTATGAAATTACCGATACTGAAAATCAAAAAAGAAGAAAATTATTTTCTTTGGAATTCCAACGTTGTTCCAAAAGATTTTTCATCTTACCCTTATTTTGTAGTCTCCGTGTATTATTACGTGGTACGATCTACATTATGTAAGTACATTAAATGGGAGTGGACAGAATTTCAACAAAAGCAGAAAAAGCATTTTATACCTTAAGATTTATAAGGAATTTTTTATCGCCGTAAGGAACAATATGTAATGTAATCGTTCATCTCAATGTATTATTTTTTACGCTATTTATTTGCATTACATTATGTGTCGGGAGCAATATAGGATTGTAAAATATTAATTTTAAACATTTCTATGGAAAATATACGGTGAGCGAAAATATACATTGATCATTGAGGGTGGAGCATTCAATTACGTTTATTGTTTTAATTAAATATTCTCTAGGTAGCTTCGAGATATCAAATCAATTATCATTTAAGTGCTTAATATTCTGGAACACTTTCAGCAACCGTTGGGGCCGTGTATTGAAGTTCAGGGAATCGCAATTTAAACGTGGTCCGTATTCATTATTAGTTGATTTAGGGTCTGAAGTCCCCCTGTACTTCACGGTACTTGTAGTTATTGTAAGGACTGGGAGAGAACACCACTTCAACCTGGTTGTTTTGATTCTATTTCTCATACCATCGCTCAGATAGTTTAAATATGTATTTTAATGCGCAACACAAAACCTTCAAGTACACACTCGGCCTATTCATGAAGTTTCCTTACCAAGCTGCAATTATCCTTTTGGTAGAGTGTTCCCCGAATAAAGCACTGATTACGTACTTCCCGGTCATTTCTATGAAATATAAGTCCATATCTCTGCCGATCTACAATACTATTCTTTTCACACCTCGACGTTCAAAATGAAGACTTATTCCGTTGATTGCTATCGACCGCCGGTAACGACTTTATAAAGCGTTGATAAAATGGTGGGCAATTTACGGCCTCAAACAACTTCCCGCGCAAAGTATTCTCGAGTGAATTTCATTAACATCGATACAATGGCGTTCGAGGCATTTGCATAACACAGTCTCCAACATAGTCGGTGGCAGGGGTTGTGGAGGATGTGGAAAGGGGTTGGGAGGATGCAGTGGACTGCGGGAGAGCCTCCTTAGCCACCCCTGGCCAACCAGGCCCTGTGCTGACTGAACGCCGAACGTACCGCGCTTAGAAACATGACAACTTTTCTCATGTATCGGGTCAATCTGCACATTTCCTTGCATATAAAATACCCACTTGCTTAACTTACAAGAATAGGGCTGCCCGTTGAAGTCGTATAGCATGTTATAAGCTGATGAATACATGGTAAGACACGAGGAACCTATTCTGTCTGTATTGTACTTTTCTAACATACTTTTAACGAATTATTGAATTAGAGTTATTTGGAAGAACTATTTTTTCCCCCAGGTACAGTATTTTGGTATGTAATTCCAAACAAAATTTGGCGTACCTTTATAATTATTATTATAATAATGAACATACTCAAGATTTATTTTAATATTGCTGGTAGATAATTATAAATTTCATAAGATTGTATTAGTGTGATTAAGAAAATAGCTGACCGATAGCTAACCTTAGAAACATGAATCCCTTTGAAAATTCCTTAATTATAAATCTTCATAAAGATGGGCATGATTAAGTTACCCAGAATGTCCGCAGTAATAAACCCGAGGTACCTTATTATTATATTAAAGAACTTTTGAATAATTTCCGTTTTCCCAAACAAAACCCGTTGTTAGTCCGGGAAAACTGTGAATACAAATGAACATCTTAATTTAATTAAATCTGTTAAAGTTAATTCTCGACGAATTCTTAATTCAATTTACTGTTGTTTTTTCCTTTTCCTCTTAAATTCCAGCGGGAAAGCTCTCGATCAAATGGCTATTTAAGCATTTTAAACCAAATAAGTGATTTAACCGTTTCGTTGTATCTAAAGTTCCGTCACGACAAAGGTTATTTTCGTCAAAACTTTTCTCGCTATAACTTCCGTGAATTTGTCACATTTTTGCATAAAATTATTTTGATGTGTTTTATTATACGCCGGTATTAGAACATATTTTTGAATAATTGACTAAGTCCTATTTTAAATCGACCGTCTTACATTATAAATTTGTTCATACGTTCCGTTTCCATTTCAATAGTTTTTTGTTCCAAATGTGAAATCATCGTGTTTTTTACTTTCTTTTTTGCATTTATTTTTTAATACTATTGTACCTACCTACCTGCATGAAGAAAGTTTGCAAAATGAATTATCATTTAGACGGCGACGTTTCTTGGGATAAATTGTATAATTACTTATTTATAATTTTAAATATTTTACATAGATTAAATGGTTTATTATTAAGTAGATGAATATATAAATATCTACTTGCAAATCTTATGATTACAGAGGAAATATTCGTTTTGATTTATTAAACAAAAGAAAACGAGAAACTTATCTTTTGACGCAAAGTCTACTAGTTATTCTCCGGTATTAAACAAAGTCTACTAATCACGGAACTATTAGTTATATATTCAGTATCAGACAAGGTCTAATGATCACAGAACAACTAGGTACACTTCGGTATTAGACAAAGTCTACTGATCACAGAACAACTAGGTACACTTCGGTATTAGACAAAGTCTACTGATCACATAACAACTAGGTACACTTCGGTATTAGACAAAGTCTACTGATCACAGAACAACTAGGTACACTTCGGTATTAGACAAAGTCTACTGATCACAGAACAACTAGGTACACTTCGGTATTAGACAAAGTCTACTGATCACAGAACTACTAGGTACACTCCGGTATTAGACAAAGTCTACTGATCACAGAACAACTAGGTACACTTCGGTATTAGACAAAGTCTACTGATCACAGAACAACTAGGTAGTATTAGACAAAGTCTACTGATCACAGAACTACTAGGTACACTCCGGTATTAGACAAAGTCTACTGATCACGCAACTTCTAGTTATGTTCCGGTATTAGACAAGGTCTAATCACAGAACCAAGGATCACAGAACTATAAGCTATAAACCAATATTGGAAGAACGTATTTAGTAATTTTTTAATAAATGAAATTTTAAACAAACCTGCAGAAACACTTTTCATGTGTATGTTAGTAAAATAAAAGTAGTCTAGTCTTTCAGTAATTGAAAACCACGTTCGTTACCATATATGCTTTCTGGATTCAACAGCAGTGCCACAATATTATAAATATGTTCTCGTGCAACCCCAATAGAGAAATAACGTATTTGAATTAGCTTACCAAGTGGAACACGGTACAAACTCGAATAATACAAATTTGAATGAGAAGAAGATAGCGCTGTATAATACTATACAGTTGTATGTGTATCATAGTGTGTAATATAGTGTACTGTGTTCCCTTCCAGCAATGCATACATGTACATTACGTGAGTGTATAAGTATGGGTATGTATATGTGTACGTTGGAGCAACCACGGCCGTATTTTATCTCACTTATTGGAAGTACAAGTTGTGGCCATTTAACCCTTTTGGTACCGCAGAATGTTTGACTCAATAGTTGCCCGTCGCGCGATATATCAGCATTACGGTGGGTATTTATGAAGCCTTACTGTTTCTATGGGCTGCCCATCGATAGCCAAGAAACTTAAAGCTCACATAATACAAGGGTTAAGTTACGTTTGAAACTATTCCGCGATGAATGATGGCGTATTTTACCTTGCACCAATTTAGGAATTATATAATTTAAAATTTACAAGGCCAAAAGAACTGTCGAGATTCATTTTTGGGTTGCTATGAAGTATTGCGTTTCCTTCTCCTTTAGCCCACGTTTCGTTTCAAAGACTATCTGCCCTGTGCATAGCTTTCAATAGAAATAAAACATGTGCTAAGTCCGTCCAATTACCGAACATTAATTAAAAGCATTCAGTAGTATTTTATGTCCATTGTACTGGAAACATATTGTTGAGAATATTGAAAGTTACCTCTTCGTGTTATTGATTATGTTTTTAATTTTAATTGTTTTATTATATATATTTTCATTTTTATTATTTGATTTTTTTTCAATTATAATATTTATTTCGTATAAAGAGGCACTAATGAAAACCAGCTGCATCCGGGTCCGTAATGTACAACTGAGTAGTGATCTTTTTGTCAAAGTTGATAAATAAAGTTTTTTATTATTATTGCTGTACGGTTCATAAAACTTAACAATCATGATCACAAATGACAGGTCCCATAAGCACCGCATATTGAAGTCCTGATTGAAATGCTAATGCCTAGAATAACAAGCCGCGAAGGCCGCCGTTTTTCCAAGCTCGCTATTCATTTTGCGTCTGTAAAATCAATGATGTTCACTGCGGTGAATTCAGATTATTCCGATACCACCTCCGCCGAATCCACATTACGACACTATCGGGAGGAGCGCTTTGTTTTCTTTGCTGCAGAGCGCATCGTTCGCTCCTGCGGCGGCGATTGGCTCGAAAGGGGCGCGGGGTAGATCGGTCACGTGGCCGGCAAATGGCGAATGGGGCAAGGCAAAGGGGAAGAGGGTAGGAAAGGCTCCGAAGGAAACGGATATTTGTGTTGAACGGAAAATGGCCTCGGAGGGCGCGAAAACCATTTCGTTCATGTCGGCGCGTGCTTCCTGAATTATGTATGTTCCCCAATTTTTTATTTCATTTTTGAAAGCCTCAGGAAGCGCGATAAATCAGGAACATGTTTTTGATATTCAAAACGAGACGGTGACTTATGGCATGTTTATACGCGCCGGTTGCGGCAATCAAAGGAATCCTTTGTCAGGACTTGCGCATCCAGGACCCCTTTCATCGCCAGAAATACGAGAATAACCGTTGCGTGATTCATGACGATTCATATTTGTCGTCATGTCCGGCGGAACCTTCCTCCTTCAAGCTTCCTCGGACCAGGATATTTGGAGATGTTACCGTAAAAACTACAACATATGTGATTTGTGATATCCGTTTATGATCCTTTAGTATATTGCCTTTTCAAATTGCATCCATCGGTACCACACTTCATTCAGATATGCGAGTATATAATGGCGATGAAACGCGGCTTTTCCGTTCTAATGCACGGGGAAGCTTTTTTTCCATCCTTTTAAAACTAAATTGCTTTTATTAAAGTAAAACCTTCGCGGTATGAAACTTCCCAAAAGCTGCTTTAGTCAACTACTTTATTTGGCGCTGACGTGAGAACCGGAAACATGTTTTAATATGCAAATAGGATTTCTATTATGGCAACGAAAAACAGTTTCATAATATCTAGAATATTTTCTAAACATTTCAATCAGCACGAAACATTTGCATTGTTTCATGCTTGAGCATAATTCAATAAAACGTTATCAGACTTCAAATTTAATTAAAAACATCCATTATGTTAACATCGTTAAAAAGTTCAAAAATATTCTACTCGGTTGGTTTAATATAAAGAACATTTGTTAATTTAAATGCGGATGAAATCAAATGTTGCTATTACTCCTGTAATTTAAATTTTATTTTATTTATTTATTAATTAATTTTCGGGGCTTTTACATAAGAATATTAAAAAAATATACATTATTTATTGTACATAACTGAATTGCTTCATTAACAACATTTTATATTTGTTTAAAGATAAATTGAAGATGTCCAGTGACTTGGTATAATTGTTTCCCTCCATTATTATTCTGGGCAAATAGGAATAAATATGGTAATTAGTCCAGAATTTCATAAATTCTGACTTCTAGTATTACGTTGTGGAATCCGGGAGCTAATCAATTCTAGCAATACCGGACTATCAACTAAATCATTTAGAATTTTATATGGACATACCGAGTCAGTGAAAATTCTTCTGTCTGACAATTTTAGCATATTCATATAATTTAACAGTGTTGTAAGTTCAACATAATTGCTGGAATACCGATTTTAAAATTTATAAAATGTAAGAATTTTTGTATTCTTTCAACAGCTTGTACATGTATCTTATAATGTGGGTTCCAGACAGGAGAATTGTACTCAAGTTGACTTCTTTCATAGGCAAAATATAACAATTTAATACACTTTATATTCTTAAAAATTCTGGTAAGCTTAGTTATAGATCCCAACATTTTCAGCACTTATTAGAGATTTCTGTGATGTGGTTAACGAATGAAGGATTTGATTGAAAAGTGATGTGATTTGTGTCTTTGATTTGTGATAAAAAATTTCAAAAAAAACGTGAATTTACCGGGGAACCCCTTTGTAAGGTCACATTGTAGATAGATTTATTATTAACAGTGAATTACATGTAAATATAACATAATCCTCGTTAATAAGTACAAACAAGAGATTTAAAAAATAAATAATTATGAGAAATCAAAAAAGTATCATCGTCAAAAATAAAATCGTTATTTTTCTTTCATGTTCCAATAAAATTGTAACTTTACTAATATAAGTTTTAAATTCTCAACTTACTTACATTTCAGTGGTTTACTAAGTAAACTAATATAAAAACCAATGAATACATACTTTCCTGAAAATTTTCTTTACGGTACTAAATCCAATTAAAAAATACAGCCAAATGAAAATATTAATAGAAAAGTATAAGATTGCGCCAGAATAAGCTACTCGTATAGTTAATCCAATCCCATTTTCATTTGAAACAGTAAATCTTGCAAATCTTCTTTATAATTCGGATTAAAACATTAACATTTCGCATAAAATCATAAACAACATCTTTAACAGTTTGCACTTAAAATCACTCACCCGAAAGCAATTGCCATTACGACTGAATCCTTAAAAGAAAACGTTATGGAATCGGACTTAACTTCTGCCAGCATGTTCATTTCCCATTAACACATTCTACAAACATTAATATACTAGTACATTTAAAAGTGTATAAACACTCGTTATTTCAAATCCTAATACCTGCGTACATATCTAAATACACATTACATACATACATCTATAGGTACACATATAAGTACATCATAATACATGCTCGTATCATAGATAGCGAGCTCGTTTATTCACACCCTTCCCGTCCCTCACCGGTAGCGGAAGCCGCGTACTGGTTCCTCGCTTTATTAAATTTTCAAATTTTTGAACCGTAGGACAAAGGACGATCTATTAAAACAACGATTTAATGTACACACGGCGTCCGACGTGTGATACTAAAATACTTTTTACAGTCTCCCATTTTCCATATCACACTACTAGGGGGCGCAATGGCTCATTGGGGCTTTATTGGAAAATATATAGAACAGCCACTGTTAGTTTTTAACCAATATTTAAAGCCGATATTGCAGCTGCAACCGTTGATAGCTAGTGATTTCCGATTTCCCCATTGTAGAAAATAATCCCAGTATCTAAATGTTATCGATTGTTTCTGTCCAAATATCTGTCCATGCCTAAATAAATACATAAATTAAACAAAATTTTAATGGGGCATATTAATATCGTAATGTAATTTTGTGTCACGAAAATTACAAGATAACTCAATCGATAAACCAGGTGAAGATTGACAAGGCCGATTACAAAACACCCTTGGCGTGCGACGGATTTTTAAATACAACTTGATTAAATCAGTGACATCAGCCTGTTTTTTAATTCTCGTGGTTACTGATATTGGTGTGTTGTTTTTCCGCAATCGTATTAAACAAACAAAGTGATTAGACTGAAGTTTACTTAGGTACAGCACTGACTTCGTAATTTGTCGGTAGCGCTATGTAAGCCAGTCGGCCTTGAAGATTGATTGTTGACGTGTCAGAAGGAGACGGCGAACTTCATGATTTTGTAATCTAAGTGACTGGACAAGCGCAGTTATGCAAAATTGAAAACATTCGAACTTTAACTTACGTTGTACAGATTGCCCAGATAATAACCTCCGATAGGAGAAGGCAACAAAACCGGTCGTTTATTGATTTAAAATATGTGAATGCAAGTACGTTACCCACCTCACTGATGTCTGTTTTGAGACGGGTAATTATAAAATAAATAAAAAATGATAAACGATAAATGAAGAAAAAAATATATATTAGAGTTATATATAGTCGGAGTGTATAAATTTTACAAACAATAAACATGAAAACACAAGTTTATAATTCAAGAGTAAAAAGATATATATTTTATCCCCGGATTGTATTAATAAACCTGTAACAGGTAAATCATTTTAAAGAGACTAACATGTGTACCTATTTGATGGATAAAAAATAACGGTTATTTACCTTCTTAACGCATGACGCTTGGATGCAAGTTAAAAATTAAAAAATATTTTTTTTGCAAATAAAATTTAAATTATGAACAGTAAAGCTTACAAGTACATTCCATTTATTACTTACACTGTAACCCAGTAAACAATAAGCAAAAAATACACATTTAGGCTTTAGACACATTACGCTATATACATAACGCATAATTTGGGCGTGGCCTACACGTATTATATGGTGAGGTGTCACACTACGCTATAATTACCCTTAGTAGAGGGGGTCAGATCAATTTGGGAACTGCCGCGGAATATCATTTATTTTTATGGGATCTGTCACTTTGACAGATGACAGCCACATAATTATAGCGCTCCGTGAATTATTCTGACCCTCTCTCCTGCCGTAGGTGAGGGAGTCGCATAATTTCCAAATATCGCCTGGCTAGCAAATCACGGCGCATCATCGTCGCCAAGTCCACAATTATTACACATCATCTTTCAGGTGTGACAAGTCTGTATGGAGTATGGATAATATGGAGTTATATAAAACGCTTATAGCGTAATCTGTCACCCCCAATAATAATTCGGGCTTTATAAATAATTGTAAATATGCCTACACAGTACACACCTACATCGGGAGTCTAAATTTAATCGGTTTACTTCTTAAGCACTTGAGTACTGATAAAAAAATAATTCAATTATTTTAAATATAAAAGTTGATCTTCGCTACGCATCGTAAAAGACAACCGCAGGGTATGTTGCAAACTAAAAACATTTTTTAAACTTCAGTGCTATCGGTGTGCACAAATACATTCAAAAGTGTCCTATTTAAAATGATTTGCCTGTTCCTTATGTCACATTGTTGTAAATATATTATCATTACTTTTTATCACATCATTATGCCATTAGTATTTAAATATGGCTGTTGTACTTATCTTTATGAACTGTCTACAAGCCAAATATTTGTGGACGCTGTTCTTCAGATTCATTCATTTTTGATTCGAAAATTCGTCGATTACGGAGACAATCCACTTTTATTAGACATGCATTATCTTCATCACCGACAGAAGAGTGTTTTACTTCAGTACTGCACTGCGCAGGTCTGACTTGCCAATGTTCATAACAGTGGGATAGCAATTGGTTGTTGAAACAAATCGCTTTAGATGTCTACATATTTTGTTCATGAGGAAGGATGTAATCAAGTGATAAGTATTACGGCTGCTGATAGATTTTTTAGTTTTTACATTTATATAAACCTTTTGTGTATTTTTAAATATATCTATTTGAATTTCGATTTTGTTTTCTTGATTTAATGAATAAATGAATGAAATGTATTCTTGGAAGATTAAATTAACCCACTCGAGACTCGTTGTCGATGAAAATTCATTCTATCAACTTTTGGTGGCACTCAAGCGAACACACATTTTCTGAAATTGGATGACATTGTATTAAAAAATTTACAGTAGTTTATATACGAAGTATATGTCGGTACTATCCAATTAGGATTTGGCTTAAGTTTTAGGGGTGTTGACTCCAGTCCCTGGGGACGAAGGCGCAATCCTCAGTCAAACCATAATTATTTCATTCCGTCATAATGCTCATCAAAGTGAAATAAAATTCATATTTGTCCGAATTCTAATAATGTGTTAAAGTTCAATCAATTTTCAGTTACCCAGTTTTAGAAACTGAATGTAAAGTGGGAGTCATACATAAATGGCATGGGGGATTCCAAAAGCCAACTTGATTTGCGGGTTCATTATTAGACACACAGTGCGTAGTAAATACGCGCAGATTATTTACACACCTCAAACCTTCAATATTGTGTAATTTAATATTTGAACCATGCAGGTACCATATTCAAAATGAAAACTACGACGCCGATTGGGAGGTCAAGTGATGAATTTATTTTTGTCCACTCATTTACTTTATTTCAATATAATATTTAAATTGCTTCTCAATAAGTGGCAAAGTATTACCTATAAGTTAGGTACTCAAGAATTCATTAAATAATGAAGTAGACATTACTTTCGTTGTAGTAAGTCACGGTTCATAGAAAAAGTTCATTATTGTTTGATTTAGCTAAGGTTTGTTACAGCCTCGTGGCAGCTACTTTTATTAGTACGCCTTTTTAATATTTAACTACCGATAGTACTCGCTAGGGTAGAAAGTTCCTACAATAAATCATGAAATATATTTTCTCCACATTTCAACATTGCAATTATACTTTCACCGTGCCATGAATATTAGAATTGAAATAGCGCTCAAATTTATAGTATTTTATTTAGTTTATTATGTCTCATAGGGTTAGACGCATTGAGCACGCCAAATGACAAAAGGTAATTGAAATCAATGAAACCCCATTAATATTTAGAGTAATTTGTTTTTGGGGTACTATGCCGTGTTGCACTACCTCCTTCTTTAGCCAACGTTTCGGACAGCATTGCAGTGTCCATCATCAGAGCAGATTTGTATCGGAAACGTTGGCTAAAGAAGGAAGTAGCTCAACACGGCATAATACCCCAAAAACAAATCACTATCATACTTTTGGCCGTGAGAATCTCAAATCATACCTCACTTATATTAATAAAGACAACGGAGCTACGCTTAGTAGTTCTTGGTGTCTGGTACTGAAGGATAAACCAAAACTAAACGCCGAAAACGACTTTAATTGTACTAATTATTATATCGAATTACCGCCCTCGGAAGATTGCCACACGGAATGACTTCTGTATACACGAACACTCACTTAACCACAATCTACACATCTGATTCAACACATCATAGAAAATAAGAATCAAAAAAATGAAAAAAAAAATCTACACATCTGTTCCAGTGATCGAATGTAGTCTTAAATAAATGCTAGAGATGGAGAAAGCGTAACACGACATAATTACACGAAAATTTATCTCGATTACACGTTTGGCCGTGAAAATCTCTAATCTTTCTGTATATAGTATCTAGATCTTAAAAACCAAGAGACTCCCTGCCTTCCCCATTCTCCTTTTTCACTCCCATAACATTTCACCTCATGTCACTTAATTGTAAAATAATATATGTAAAATTATTATTTGTATATTCGACTCTATGTTTACCTCATCTGAGAGAATATTTATTATTATGTTGGTTCTTCAAAGCACCATTATATTTCTTAGCAAAAGAAAATGTAAGCACTTCAAGTTAACGTTGTATACTGCACGACCCATTTGAATTCCATTGTGGCTAATCTTATCCCCTCCGCAAGGGCGAAATAATGTTACCTTTTACCTTCGAGTGGCTCCATTCTTCTCGTTGTAATCAACAATTAAAATTTTGAATTCAAAATGGATTGTGGGCTATTCATCGACATTTTATCACGGCTTTCTGGGAATATTTTTTAAGAAATTAAACCTAATTTTAAAGCAGGGAAACGGAGAGTTGGTAATCAAACCAATATTATCAAAACCAGCTGATTATTTTAGTGAAAATGTTATACAATATGACGTGCTGATCATTACGGTATACCTCTATATTGTGTTATACAGCATGACGTGCTGATCATTACGGTATACCTCTATATTGTGTTATACAGCATGACGTGCTGATCATTACGGTATACCTCTATATTGTGTTATACAGCATGACGTGCTGATCATTACGGTATACCTCTATATTGTGTTATACAGCATGACGTGCTGATCATTACGGTATACCTCTATATTGTGTTATACAGCATGACGTGCTGATCATTACGGTATACCTCTATATTGTGAGACACAGTGTCAAGATAAATATTTTTATTATGAGGTAAAAATAGTTTTAATTAATGGTAAATGCTGAAAAACAATGAAATAAGGAGTTTTCAACAAGTTTTATTACCATCACTCTCAGATGCGTTATATCAATCGCTAAACGTGGAAAATTTTCCTAACTGTCAGAAACATGTGAAACTACGGCGTCTCTATCCAATATAGATAGTGGATAGAAGCATGTGAAACTATGGCGTCTCCATGTAATATAGGTAGTGGATAGAAGCATGTGAAAATACGGCGTCTTCATGTAATATAGATAGTGGATAGAAGCATGTGAAACTACAGCGTCTCCATGCAATATAGATAGTGAATAGAAGCATGTGAAACTACGGCGTCTCCATGCAATATAGATAGTGGATAGAAGCATGTGAAACTATGGCGTCTCCATGTAATTTAGATAGTGAATAGAAGAAATCGGATATACTCCGAGTACTTAGATCTATTACACGGAGAAAACTTAGTAATAAAAAATATTGCTTTTTTATCAAGTATCTTTTCAAATTATCCGGAATCCGGTTAAAATGGGACCGCAGGCCCTTAAAGAATGAATTGATAGGTTTTCTGATAAACTTTTAGTAAAATACCAATATATCAACACGTGTTTATTAAGATCCTAAAAATTTCTCATTTCGTCATTATATATTTATTTATTTGATTTATTTATTTATTTAACGCCCAGAGGGCTTTTACATTGTTGGTAGTATAATTTTAATTTGACAGATACTTTGAAATATAAAAAATAAGAATAAAATTACATTTGATAAAAGCTATGCAACAAGTCATACAAACACAAGAAACAAGAAAACAGAAAATTACAGCTATTTGTAGGTTAACATTATGTGTTTAGGAGTATTGTTGAAATAAATGTTTTAAATGATCCACAAAACTTGCCAAGTTGGTATTGAATATGTCAACATCACATAAGTAATGATTTCCCATGGTGTGAAGTCGTTGTATCGGAGAGTGGGCAATGTAGTTACGCTTATGTGTGCTGCTGTAGAATATTGTATTTTGTCGTGTTGTTACTGTGGGTGTATGTATGTTTATAAGTTGCAGGAGTTCACAACAGTCGAATTTAGAGTTAAGTATTTTGAATAAGAACGTTAAATCGTTTATTTTACGTCTATCTTCTAATGTATGTATTTTTAGAGTATTTAATAAGAAATTGTATTTTAAGTCTTCGACAGGGATATTTAATTTTAAATTTATAAAACGTAGAAATTTTTTTTGTATTCGCTTAATGTTGTTTATGTGAATTTTGTAAGATGGAAACAAAACTACTGAGTTATATTCAATTAGACTTCTTACTAGAGATACGTATAATAGTTTAATGGCTTGTAAAGAATTAATGTTTTTAGTTGTTCTTAATACGAAGCTTAGTCATACCTTTGTTCACAATTTGATAGATATGATTGGTGAAACTTAGTTTTTCGTCCAAAATAATTCCAAGATCTCTCATTTCCGTGACTCTTTCTAAAGCTATGTTATTGATGGAATATTCGAATAAAACAGGATTTTTGTTTCTGAAGAAAGTCAAGATTTTGCATTTTACTAAATTTAAAAATAAATTATTTTGAACGCACCAATCTCTAAACTTACTAATATTTGACTGTAGTATATGGCAATTATTTATATCAGTTATTTTCTTGTATAGTTTGATGTCATCTGCAAAGAGCAATACCTCGATATCGTTGAAGCAATTGGTTATATCATTGATGAAAATGAGGAACAAAACCGGGCCAAGGTGACTACCTTGCGGTAGGCCACTTGTAGCCCGGAAAGCTTTGGACATCCAAGATTTTATTTTAACCAACAGTTTACGATTTGACAAATAGCTACTAAACCATTTTAGCATGTTATCCCTTATTCCTAGAGCAAATAGTTTTTGGATTAGTAAGTCTGTATATATTATGAAGACAAACACAGATGTATGAACACGTGTTCCGATATTGTTAAGAATTTACGAAAATTATATTAGGAAACGGCTCACTATCCCGTTTTTAGCTGAATTATCCATAATTTGAAAAGATTCTAAGTAAATTAGCGATACCCATTTTTCGCCGCGTAACTAAACATAAAGCTTAATTTATTTGATGTAATGATATCATTTAATAGTAGCTTCGTTTTAAAAACAAAATTAATGTCTTGCCGTGAGAAACGATACAGGAATGACCAGATGAGGTCCTTAAAACGGTTCGGGAAAGTGATGGGGGACCTCGGCTGATGCAATGATACGCAAAATAATGATTTTATATTCACTGCAACGCTTCTTCTATAATGCTTATCGAGTGGTACATTTTCGATAAAAATTGTCTACCCATGCTTTCAGGGAAAATGTAACTTTATAAGAGTGGCTTCTTATTTCCGAGAGGTAAACATATTTCGAGGAAAATGTTTAATTCCCCAAACTCATCAATATTCATCAGTCCCTGGAGAATAGGAACCGCGCGTCCATACTTTTATACCTACGCTTGCGCTTGATGGATCGACTCCGGCCCACAACGATATCATGGCCGCGGCTAAACGCAAACACTTCGGACTTGCTTCTCTTCTGTTTTCATACATACATATATTATGTTTCATACTGTTTACCTCGCTCATAAAGGATTCACAAAATGATGACAGACATCGGTGAGACAAAGATCAATCGTTAAATAATACATTTATCTCAAAACTAATAGATTTTTTTGGAGACAGGTAAAAATACATTTTTTTTACCACTATTTATAGAAAGTAATAATATTAGTACCTGTAGTATATATTATTATATAGTAATATTCCAAAATCTGCCAATGAAAAAATAAGAAAATACACAGATTTAGGAAATGAAATAAAAAGAATTTGGCATTCTCAGACTATAAAAATATTACCATTCGTTATTTCGGCTACTGGCATTATACCTAGCTCTCTCATTAAAAATTTAGGCGTATTAGATCTATCAAAAAATTTATATATAAAGATGCAAAAGTCGGTCATTTTGAATACATGTAGGATAACGAAAGATTTTTTAAATATTTATGTTGAGGGATCACTAGTATTTATAGGCCCTGTTAGAAGTTCTACCGAGCCGAACCCTCTGATATGAAAATATCTGGAGTCGGTGAATTATTTTCCCATTTGATCTCTGGTGAGTTGACGTGTTGTTCTTGTATTGTTTTGTATTTATTTTTCTTATATAATGCACTTGCATAGTGTTGATTGACTAGATGATCATTTGTGGAAAAGTGAGTGGAAGGGTTTAGTTTTTTCCTATGGGGAAGATTTAACCCGGACATAAAATCGGAAGTAGTAAAAAAATTGTTCTTCGAAAAAAAAATTGTAGTTAGCCCGGAAAAACTGTCCGTTTTCCTCGTTTTCCTGCGTTGAATATATCAATATGTCTTTTATGGATTAAGAATACTAGCCGTCAATCATGTTGGTAAAAATACCGAAACCCGACTAGCTCAGTCGATAGAGCATGCGACTCTTAATCTCAGATTCGAGCCCCACGTTGGACGCCAATACTTCTACAGTGGGATTAGATGGAACTAGCAAATAAAATTATTAAAGCTATTAAAATACATCATTTAGATCACCAATTTCATAAATTTACCTTCATCGAATTCTTTATCAAGTTTTACGCTACGATAACGATAATATTAATAAGTTTTTAAATGATTATGAATATTTTTTCGTCTATCTGTTAAAAAATTAATAAAATACTACATTTGAAATCACGTCGAAAAATCTCCTAATAAATCACTGACCATAAAAATTGTACCAATTGAAATGTCTACATTAATGACATTTATCAATTCAATGGAAAAAATATGAAACCTCAACCCCTTATAATTCTATTAGGCATTTTTCGCCTGTCACTCGAATCTATTGAGGGAATGGAATGCCCGATTTTAGCAAGTTGTCACTTTTTTATTTTATTTTATTACTGGCAAATAACGTTAGGCCGAGGAAATGACTCCGTGGGAAGTGGCAGGTGAGAGAAGGGTAACTCCACAGCTAAATCAATACGCCAAACCAAATTATTTTTCGATAAGAGGTTTGTCCCTAAGGCGAGGTATTTCTGATTATATGTTTGAACAAATGTTTTCGAAGATTTTTTCCCAGAACACGAAGCAAGCCACGGAAATAACGGAAAGCTTTCATTTTATTCTTTCAGAAATACATTAATATGTGGCGAAGGAAAATATGGTTAGCCGGGAAATAGGAATAAAGGAGATTTTCCATTATCGGGAACAAGGGTGATCTTGAAAATTATCAGCAATGAGGGTGTTCTTGAACACTATCAGGAATGGGGGTGATCATGAACATTATCAGGAATGAGGGTGTTCTTGAACACTATCAGGAATGGGGGTGATCATGAACATTATCAGGAATGAGGGTGTTCTTGAACACTATCAGGAATGGGGGTGATCATGAACATTATCAGGAATGAGGGTGTTCTTGAACACTATCAGGAATGGGGGTGATCATGAACATTATCAGGAATGAGGGTGTTCTTGAACACTATCAGGAATGGGGGTGTTCTTGAACACTATCAGGAATGGGGGTGATCATGAACATTATCAGGAATGAGGGTGTTCTTGAACACTATCAGGAATTGGGGTGATCAAGAACATTATCAGGAATGAGGGTGTTCTTGAACATTATCAGGAATGAGGGTGATCATGAACATATTATCAGGAATAAGGGTGTTCTTGAACATTGTCAGGAATAAGGGTGATCTTAACCATTTTTGCAAAATATTATTCTGATAATATCCATGCTTAACGAAAATCTTTCCATACTTTATTTTATTTAACAATAAAGAAATATGATTTGAATATTGTTTAATTTAATCGCATAATTATACCATTATTGTATCTTGTGGTTCTTAATAAAATCGAAGGCTATATAGGTAGAATATTTTTTAAAAGATTTCCAGTAGTAATTTTTTAAAACCTGTATATTAAATTATTTGATGAAAATCGTTAACCACTATGTATGTAATACCGCCACATAGTACGTATCTATTAATATTATTTCGGGTAAGAATTCATTAGTCGGATAAGAGAGACTAAAAGTACTGTCAGATAACTTCGCACCACACGCGCTGCTGATGCAAGAATAGATTTGTATGATAATCTTCATTCTGTTACTAAGCACGATAAAATCGTTTAATGCAAAACTTACAATAAATTTCTACCTGCAGTGGAATGTTGGTAAACTAATAAAACTGACAATAATACGTAATTAATATATACAGCCAAGCGTGGGTGCCAATAATTATTATTATAATTTATCCCTACACGTTTAAACAGCGACTTGTTTGGGTAATTACATTATACCACCCACGGCAGAATTATCACAAACAATAATTATTCCAGTAATTCCTAAAATGTATAACGTGTAAAAAAATGTGATTTCATAAATTATGAAATAAACTCAAATTTATTTATTTTACTTACTTAATAATTGAAAACGAAACATTGATTTTGTGAAATAATCTATTTCTATCGCTTAAAACGCATTTTATAAAATTGCATCACAACCAGAATTAGATATTCAGGCAAAACAAAATTGTACCTTTGTGCGGGGGAAACCTCCCCCTATACCACCCCCACCTCCCACAAACTTTTAGTTAACTGTGAAGCAATTAATTTATTTTATTATGCAATTTATAAATGTGTGCTTTTATTTATTAACCGTTACCAACCAAAATATTCCCTTTTATATTGGAAAATGTATTTGGTTAATTTAATTTCGAATAATAATGTTTGAGGAATGCTATTTTATTATTGGACATTTCTTAATTGTTTTGTTTTAGGGAATTGTTTTAAAATTTCAATGAAACGTATTTTCGGCGTTTACTCGGTAAACACAGATAAAATGAGCAAAATCTCTAAAGCGTGTTTTACTTCCATTATCGTTTGGTTGCGTGATTAACACAAAATCAAATACAAATATTTAATAAAATCTCTTCACCGTATTTTTAACAATTATTTTAAAAAATAATATGATTAACACATAGTATTAGGGTAGAAATCAACGCACCGTTAACATGACTTTCAAATAACACCTGCGTCGGTAGCCTTTTCCAGACTATTTCGATTATTACTTCATTAATTATTTAAATACTAACCCTCTATCATTAATAAATAACACGGCTCAGACTAGGCGATACTTTATACTGGGGAGAAAAGACACCATAACAACAAATTTATTGAGTCAGAATAGCTTCTTTTTCGTCATAAATATGATTGCCTAGTCTGAGCACATACTATCCCTCCCTCAAAAGTTTCCAGTTATGCCGATTATTATTGAAGGCTCTTAACGACAGATGTTCTCTTAAAATCATATGTCCATTTCATCTGTTGGTGTTCTTCTTGTACTTCTGCCTTTTTTTCAACTAGGGATGCCTTCCAATAGTATAGGAATTCCAAATGTTCTTGTTTCACTCGAACCTCCAAAGATGTTGTTTAGATTCACTAGCCACAAATTATGCCTACTCTTGGCGACTTGGTTGCTAGTCAATCTCATCGACTGTTTATGATATTGAAGTTTCAGTTTCTCCCTTCTAATAAGATGTTGTAACCGTTTCAGACCCTTGTGACACGCACCAGTGCCCCTCCCCACAAGTGTGCCAGCTGGACGGGGCGCGCGTGCCCGCCTGCCGCTGCGGGGAGTTGTGCCCGCTGTCCCTGGACCCAGTGTGCGCCTCCGACGGGCGCACATATGCCAACGAATGCGAGCTACGGCAGGAGGCCTGTCGGAGCCGCAGGCAGATGAGAATCATCTACAGGGGCAAGTGCAGCTCAGGTGAACCACTATTCTCTAGTTTTTTATATTTCTCTGCATATTTGTGTGAGATTAATAGGATTATTTGCTTTACAACCGATGACGATGGCGGACAATGGGCATCGATCGTACATTCCTTGTTGTAGTCAGTTAAGTAGACGGTGGTGCAAAGCCCAATGCTTTAAAAAATCGATTCATTTCATTCGTTTGAGCGTACAAACTTTCTTAGATCCCCGTGTAACAAGTAAATTTAAGTAATTTTCAATAATAATTAAATATATATAAACGATAAACATATCCAGGACACAAATCGGATAAACTACAATCTACGTCACAGCGGTAGTACCATATAGTTCAATTTATGATTTTTTGTCTTGAAAAAGAAACATAAAAATGACAGCAATCCCGTTCAGATGCATATTACATCATTCATTTTTAGATATTCTGTGGACTAAATATATTTTTGCAGAATTAAGACATTTATCAATGTTTCGACGTCTATAAAGGGTTTTCAACCATAACGTTCAATCCATTACTGGGTGGCGTCGCTAGTAGTTATATAAAATGAAAAAATCCACATCCATGTTCGCTTGCATTGCGGCCGAAATCAAGCTCAAAGCCTACTGACTTCAAGCAAAATGTGTCCATACTAAACTACGAAGACCGTCATAAATATGTTCATTATGATTCAAGATGAGTTTTTTACGAAGATCCAAATAGGTAAACATTAAAATTGAACAATGTATTGACATGAACATGGAAACACGAGAATTCTTTGTTAATTTAGTAAAGCTGTATAATAATATGACGCATGCATGAGCAAAGCTTTCACGAAATATTTGATTATGTCCAATCTGACAGCCGACTGAAAGCGCTTCTCGGCGTACGTACTCGGGGTACATCATAATATATTGAAATGCGAAGGAAACATTTCTTTTTCCACAGATTTTCTTTCATAACTTTACCCCACGCCGTAAAAATATGTGGAGTATTTTTTGTAAGGATACAAACATAATAAAAAAATAATACACAAGGCCTGGAAATAATATACAACCTGGCCTGTATACGTGTTGGCACCTTTTGTAGATATGGTTCTTGTATTAGTTAATTTTTATAAACATTTATTATTCATAGTAGCCTATTAATAAGCCTTTATTACTTGAATTTGAGTTATTTAATAACAATATTGCGTATTTCAACTCAATGTCTCGAATGTGCAAATTGTATAATGCCGTAGAATGTGACGATATAGACATCTGCATTGTTTATTTGGTTCTTTCTTTCTTTTCTTTCTCTGTACTTACTGTGTGTTAGATGTTATTTTACTTATTTGTTGTTACATCTAATAACTAATCCTTGTTTTTTTATTTGATGGAGATAATGCTGTGAATATGTTTAATTGCAGTGTTAATATCTATTCACATCGCGATGCCAATTTCAGTAATGTCAATTTCACTAACGTCAATTTCGTTAATGTCAATTTCAATTTCATTAATGTCAATTTTAATTTCATTACCGTCAATTTTATGAATGTCAATTTCATTAATGTCAATTTCAATAATTTCAATTTCATTATCGTCAATTTTATGAATGTCAATTTCATTAATGTCAATTTCATTAACGTCAATTTTATTGATGTTAATTGTATTAATGTCAATTTCACTAATGTAATAATTTTGAACACTCTGTAATTGTTCAAAAATATTTTTTTTTAAATCAATACCTCACAAGAGTCCCAACTGCTCCCAGCCGCCTGGAGCCAGTGAGACTATAGCATCTCCACTCGGGGTATGTTGATGAAGGTAGTAGGGAAAAGAAGGATACGAGGAAGAGGGATGAGGTAAAGTACCTGGCTATTCAGATCTGGTCACCAAACACGGCGAATGCCATTTCCAGCAACGTTTAAATCTGACTGGTGGTCTTATACTAAGGTGATACCAAAAGTATATTTTACTCTGGAACGTGCCGCAAATATACCATACACAATTTATATTTTTAAATGAGTAATTTGTGAAATAACACAAATTAATCAAAAAACAATTACTTGCGTACGCTCGGATTTGAACCCGCAACCTCCAGCTTGTTGCTAGTCGAGAGCCTTACCCCTCGACAATGGAGTAACTAATAACTAACTATCTGTAATAACGGTAACTGTTTTATTTTCATAAATTTTCCAAACACAAAGTGACTACTTTCTTCCAAAATAAACAATAAATACCGAAATCAGCTATTCACTGCAAACTTTATTGTACTATTTTCAGCATATTGTACAAACACAACATCCATTGGACAAAAATATGGATATTTATTAACAAGGTCAGTAAAATTAACCTCTAATGTAACACATTGTGTTAGTTTCCAGTGTCAGATTTTCAAAAAACAACCCTAAATAATGTTACCTTAGTTAAACCCTTTTTCGTGGCATACTTTATTAATAGCATCAAAAGTAATATCTGCCCAATGATCCATCTCAATAGGAATTCTTGATTAGCGGGCTACATAACGCAATTTACTTGGCGAAATCTGGGAACGCGACCTCAATCTATTTATTTATTAGTGTCACCCCCCAAAGCTGTCGATATTCTGCGAGATATGTAGGATGACAGAAAAGGGTGTCCGGGGACTTCCAACTAATGCAATTATTGTTAACCGATAACTTTATAACTTTGTGTCACAGGCATGATGAGGGTTCAATCAGAGGAAGCGCTGAACAACAACACCTAGTGATTTTATTATTTATTTCGTAGTGATAAAGCTGAGTCCACCTTACTTTCAGCGTATTACGGTCAAAGTTACCTCCAATGACGTATTGGACGCCTACGTAAGTTTTTTTTATATGATAGCACGTCACTTAACCGTTCCGTGTGGAGTTAATAATGATTTTATAATTATATGATGAACTGGTAAAGGGAAAAATCGTGTCTATTTTTAAATGAACAATTATTTTAATTGATGCAATTTATGGCAGGAATTATCGATTATATTATAAATTCGAAAACGTTTATTGATGAATAAAAATTTGTACTTTCTACTATTGGTATGCAATGCAATTTGTAGATATTTTAATGTAAGTGCTTTGCTGCGAATCTAAGTACCCTAAATGGAAGCAATATTTAACAGTTTGTAAAGTAGATCGAAATGTCTACCCTTTCTATAGCCATTTACACGATAGGATGTAGCAACCATTTTGACGTGTAATAAGGCTGTAACAGTTTTTTATTGCTTAATGAATTAACAAGTTTTTCATTTAAATTACTCATTGCGTATTCCCGGAATAATTTGATGCAATAAAGCGCTATTTTGCCTTTAATCTATAACACTCTCTGCCCGCAAACAAAACCTATCAGTAGGTGTCCGGCGACCGACTATAATGGAAATCATCCACAGTGCGCCAGCGTTCAGTGGTTTCCTACGAATACCAAATGAACATCCCATCAGTATGCGTGTACTGTACAAGTATATAAGACGTAGTGTAAAGATACCTATAGATAGTTACTTGTATTATTGTTCAGATGTACTGTTCGCTTTTATATTCGTATTACTTTTATATCTGGACATTTTGATTGACGGGGGTGGAGAGTCTGACTGGAGAAGTCAAAAGGTCTTCCTCAACTAGTCTCTCCCGATCCGGCCCACCATGCAAAAAGCAGATGTTTCCGCCGCCAATACCGAGACAAACCCCACCTCATGAACGTGGACACTCCTGCTAAGTCACTAAATGTAGCGAACACTTTGGGTGACTCATGTCAGAGGTGGTAGTTTTCCAAAAAATGATTCCTTGGCGATGATACTAATAACCGCCTCTTAAAAGGATTGCTTGCAACTAATCCACTCATTAGTATTTCTATCTCGCTACACCTAGCCAATCACCTGGTGCGCAAGAACAGTCCCAAGCCTATGCGTGGATTAAAAGTCTATTAAAAGATTAATTGGATTAAGTGTATTAACGATTAAGTGGATTAAAAGTAAATCGCGTCTCACAAAGTCAATATCGAATCTATAACAACAGAACCGCAGATAGAGCAATATTATTGGAAATTTGTATCACAAAATGATCCCACTTTTGTGAACAATAAAAAATAGCCTGATGTAGGTAGCAGTAGAATTTTTAAAATAACGTTACAATTACACCGTCTTTATACCGTCGTTATATATATATATATATATTGTAATTTCCACAACTGATTGTCATTTTAAAAATAAAAGGAGATATTTATAGTAAAATACTCCACCAAATTTGGACAAAGGTCCCAAATCAAATGCTGAAATATCAGCTAATGGTGCAGCAACAAAAAATGACCCGAATTTTTGCTCTTTCTGCCAATTTGTACAAGGGGCTTCATACAAATTGATTTATCGACATTTTATTCGAAAAAATAATCGGTAATGCGTGAAATTTATCTAATTCGTTCAACCTGCTTGAATTGAATACTTTACTTACATTAAGTGCCGATTTGTTTTAAAGGCAATAATATTTTTTTATTGAAAAGTTAGCTTTCCAAAACTATTAATTAATAGCTGACGTGTACCTGGCGTTGTTCGGTATCATGGATGGTTATTCGTAAAGTTTTTAGATTGTGAATTTGAATATACTAGGAGTCATTTTAAGATGGAAATAATATTACTAATAAAAAATATATTTTTGAAATTGAAAACCATTGAATAGGTAATAAACAAAATAAATTACTTCAATTTAGAATTGAATGGAAACCAATACACTTGCCTGATCCAGATTAATGTATTAGATTTTCTCACTTTTTTGAAAAGTGGGACTTATTTAGGAGTAAAATAAACCATAGCAATTCTAGATAAGTATAAAAGCATCCCATATTTTTACGTTTAACATTATTATAGATTGTGATGGTGATTTACTTATACTAATAACATTTCACATACCTAACAGACATGCTCGATCCAAAAGTCTATTTTATTGTAACAACTAGCTAAAGTACCCGGCGTTGCCCGAGCTTTTGTTTTTTCATTCCAAAGTTACGAATAACCTTACAACATATGAAAATCACCTACAACCATCACAATAAGCGGAAAATATTGCTTGTGTTGTGATGGAGGACTTAGCCAGCCAAGGAATTGAACACACTACGCATGGGTGGAACCCAGACGCAATGCCAACTCAACCACTGGCCGGTCATAGAGTTTTTAATGTACACAGTAATTTTTCTATTATTTTGAACATAAATTTTGCAAAATTTCATCGGAAGAATCAAAATTCTCCTATAAGGGTTGGAAAAAGAAAGTGGGTAGATTTTCTTAATCTCATATAAACAGAGACCATCCTCCATCTTTGATCAATCTCGGAATAAAACTGTAGATTTGCTTTAAAAATAAACGCGCACCGTCACTCTTTTTTTATAATATTATCAGCTCAAGTCCCCATCGTTGCCAAGGATTTTTCAAAATCAAATATTGACAGTGATCTTCTTCTTGTTTTAAAGATCAAGTTTGCAATTTTTATCGATTTCAACAAGAAGGGTATGAAAACAAACCTACCTCTGTATAATCAGTAAATAAAGGTTTTTGTAATAAAACCTCATTGAATTTGAAACAAATTCTAAATAAATACATACTATTATAACCCCTGATAACGGTCGAAACATTTACATGGGCATTATTTTATAAATTAAGCAAATTGGTATGACATGAACACGTAAAAATAAAATATTTAAAAAAACAATTATGGTGTTAGTGAAAAAAAAATCCATCCATATTTACACCATCACGCTGGTCGTTTATTATCAAGTCTATATTCGGTCAGTCTGAAATAATGTTATTTTTGAATAAATTCGCAATTTGTAAGCTCATTAACTGTGAACATCCAAAGCCAATTTATTTTATCTGATGCCCGATTTTTATGCCGTTTCATTATTATTTTTGAATCACATCTAAAATTAAATGAATGTGCTACGGAACATGAAATCGGTTCTTTAAATCGTAATTCATTCATTAATGACCGGGAAAAGGCTCGGACTTCTTTATAATTGTATAATATCATATTTATAATAAGGATTTCCAACGATTTAAAAAAAATACACATTAAAAATTCTGTACGCATCTCTTGTTGAAATCATTCTTGAATATAACTCGACAATTTGGCCACCTATCTTTAATAATCATTTATTTATTAATTAATTAATTAACGCCATTTCTCGGGGCTTTCGCATAAGAATATTAAGAAATATACATTATTTATTTTACATAACTGAATTGCTTCATTAACAATATTTTATATTTGTTTAAAGATAAATTGAAGATGTCCACTGACTGGGTATAATTATTTCCCTGCATTAGTATTCTGGGCAAAGAGGAATACATATGGTAGTTAGTCCCAGAATTTCTGCACTGAAAAAAATTTATATCATTGAAAGAGTCCAACGCAAAATTTTGAGGTGTTTTAATTTTAGACTACCTTTAGAATCAATAGATTTTGAATTTTTATTACATCGTATATTTTTTACATAAAATGATCAGTTTTAGCTCTGATATATTAATGTTGGTTCACTTTCATGTTCCTACCATTAGATAATGGTTCCCTGGTAACAATTATACTACTCCTTCAGGCTACAATTCTGTTATAAATACTCATTACTGGTAACTCGTATGCTATGTTAGCTGATGTTTTTAATATGCCTCTATCGTAATATAAATCTGTACTGATTACAAATTTCAGCTTGTGCATATTTGTGTTGACGCCCGGCATAGTCCAGTGGTAACGCCATTGACTGCCATTCCGAAGGTCGCGGGTTCGAACCCGGCGTGCGCAAATAAATTTTATTTGATTAATTTGTGTTATTTCACAATTAATTAATTAAAATAATATATAGTATATTTGCGGCACGTTCCAGAGTGGAAGATACTACCAGTATCGCCCTGGTGTAAGACCACCATTCAGAATTGAAACGTTGCTCCAAATGGCTTTAGCCGTGTTTAGTGACTAGATCTGAATAGCCAGGTACTTCCCCACCTTCCTCTTTCCCTTCCCCACTTACCTTCAACCTCACAACATCCCCCAATTGGGGATGCCATAGTCTCACTGGGTCCAGACGGGAGCAGTTGGGACTCTTGTGAGGTATTCACTATAAAAAAAATAAAAATAAATTTTAACGAGAACTGCTATTGTAGTTTTTGTTTATTCTTTATATCTAATAATTTTCGTTTTAACTTATGTAATCTTATAAATTTTCCTGTTTTTTCATAATATACTATGACTGTCAATATGTTGCGTGTATGAATATGGCACTTGTGCCGCTAATTCTAAATTTAAAGAAATGTATATCAAATCACAGGTAATGCATAGTCAAATTATTATCATTTCGACTACAGGTTTCAACAATTTTAGTTTCAACGAAAGGTAAATGTATAATCCATAACCGGGAAACAACGTATAATATTTTATAGAGTTTTATAAATGTTTATTTCGACAACTTTCCCCAACTTATAAAGCCGGAATTTTCAACCGCAGGTACTTGAAACATTTCCTGCCATGTCGATAGCTTTCCTTGGTCTACCACCGTATTATATAGCATCTTCTAAATTTATTAGCTTATTAACTTATTTAAGCTTAAATCCACATTATAATATTTAATCAATGAGAAGGTAATATTAACAACTCTTAGTGAAAATATAAAAGAGATAAAAACGTAGAAAATAAAAAGGATTGCCACTGGGACTCGAACCCAGATCCTCTAGTCTTCACGGGACTCCTGCTCCTCTGCCAATTAAGGTATTGCCTCCTAATTAAAATCCATGCGACCATTTTTTTCATTACGTAGATAATCTTCAATTATTTCCCATTCTTATATATTTTTACCGAATTTTTTTAGACTACAAACTGTTGGTATTTTCTACTTCAGTGATTAAATTTCAGTTTGTGTGGATTTTTTTATCACATGTAATAGGATAAATTTTCGTAAAAATAATAAGTTCCAGATAAAACAGTTCTACAATTTTTTTTAAACTAAAATTGGTACTAGGCAGTAAAAGGCTGTTTTCTTTTAATGTTAATGGTGAAATTATAGTTTTATTTTGAATGTTTTTGGTAATAATAATGTTTTTTTAATGTTTGTTAATGTTTTGTTGATAGTGAAATTATATATCCAGGCTTAAATATACTACGTACAACTTTTTCGATACATCATTATATCTTTCAAACTTCTTCATATTAATCTTCTGTCGCATTTAGCTATGTTCTGTAAAATTGCCCAATCTGACGTAATAAAACTTGAAAGATATTTTTGAAGAAGTATGATTGATTGCAGTGTGGACTGTGGACTGTCACTAGTAAATATATAAACATAAATATTTATATTATTGAAGGAGATAATACTAATAAATCCACACGATTAAGAAAAATACAAAAGTATCGGTGTTAACTGGGAATCGAATTGGGTAGGATCTCTGTCTTACCGGGACAAGGCCCCTAACCACTCGGCCATTGAGACCTAATTATTTTACTTAATTTTTCAATTTCAGAAATAACAATTTTATCTTTCAACTAATTACCTTCCCATATCTTAAGCTGCTATCGTTTTGAATGATTACAAAGTTCTAAAGCAATGGTTTGTAACTTATATAGTGTCTCGAATAAACATTTACGATTTTTATTTATATTGGAAACCTATTGACTTTTTATAATTTTATTAATATTATTATTATTACACGCCCTAATGGGCTTTTACACACTACAAAGTTTAATAGTAGAGTATCACAGTTATTATTAATTCTACAAAATTAAAACAATAAAGGAAACATAATACAACGTAAAAAGAAAAATATTAAATGGTACAACAAAAGCATATAATAAAATAAGATACATTAGTAAAAATGATAAGAAGTCTCACATAATTTGATATTTCAAATAAAAATAAAAATATATATATTCCGGAAATTATAGATGTCTATTTGTGTCTCGATGTATAAAAGAATTGAAATAAACAATATTTATATTGATTATTGTAGTGTATCGTATAGGCGTTCGTGCACGGCCGGAGACAGCCGAGGTTTGACGAACGCTTCCGACTCTGCTCGGGGGACACGGGCAGGGGACGGACGGCGGCCATTCTACTCGATTCCTTCCATGCAGTTGGACTGGATTGTACTTTTTAACAACTGAGTTAACAATAAACAATACTTCGCATAATAGAACCTCTTTTTATTAAAACAGCAAGAACATTACAATTATTTTTAAGATGAAATATATCTCCCAGATCAGAGTATTTATATATATAGAGTATGCATATATTTCTTTCTCTAATTGTGCGTACTCAGTTTTGAAATACATACCTAGGCACATATATAATGTTTATAAAAAATTTCAAAAAGTAAAAGCTATTAAAAATTTTAATACTTCCTATTCTCTAACTCATATCCGGGATAGATTGCTTCTACAAAGTCCATGCATTATGCCGTGTTGCGTTACACTCTTCTGTAGCTAAAGTAACGGACAGCAATACTGTGTCCATCATCAGAGCAGATATGTGATTTTCAATACTTCCTATTCTCTAACTCATATCCGGGATAGATTGCTTCTACAAAGTCCATGCATTATGCCGTGTTGCGTTACACTCTTCTGTAGCTAAAGTAACGGACAGCAATACTGTGTCCATCATCAGAGCAGATATGTGATTTTCAATACTTCCTATTCTCTAACTCATATCCGGGATAGATTGCTTCTACAAAGTCCATGCATTATGTCGTGTTGCGTTACACTCTTCTGTAGCTAAAGTAACGGACAGCAATACTGTGTCCATCATCAGAGCAGATATGTGATTTTCAATACTTCCTATTCTCTAACTCATATCCGGGATAGATTGCTTCTACAAAGTCCATGCATTATGCCGTGTTGCGTTACACTCTTCTGTAGCTAAAGTAACGGACAGCAATACTGTGTCCATCATCAGGGCAGATATGTAATTTTCGTGAAAATCTTAAATCATATCGGTTTTCCGATTGTTTTACCCAAGTTTATTCGGTGCGACGTTTTCTATCCGGAATAGCTGATTTTTGGTAAAAATATATTTATATCACACATTCTGTGATTTTCCTTTAGTATTTCCACTACCACTAAGTAATAAAAATATATACCGAGCGTTTCTCGAGTATTGAAATTTATTTGGAAAACATCCCTAAACACTAATTACATTTTCAAAAATAATACGTTAAGTGTATATGTACGTGTTATATGACTTATAAATAAATTTAAAAAACATAACATCGAGTAACCCGAATCCAAAGTTTTGGGAACTTTAGTCGCTAGTTCATTACGATAATAATTATTTTAATATATATACAATTGCTCTGATTTACAAGTTTGTTAAGATCTCAAAAGACAGATAAAACTATCACATTTCTATGTTATACTTCCAAGTAAACAAATCCGCGGTTCCCGTTACAATCGTCTTCTACATTGACTTTTACAATCAAAATTACTCGGAAATCAGGTTCTGGTCGGGTTTCTGTTTTGTACTAATTAATAAAACAACTAAATCTATTCATTAAATCTACAGGAAAAATTATTATCAAACCAAACACAATTTTAATTGTTTTTTTATAACAATTATCCTGGAATTAACTTTTCATGATTCATTGCTTTGAATTTAACTGTAAGAAAAGCGTCAAAGGTAAATGTGTTTTTGGGTTTAATTCCCACCGCATCAAAATATTATATGTTCGTAACCACGCGTCAATTCACTGCAATCCTTCATCATTGCTCAAACAAAATTTTCCGCTTTTAACGACGGTTGCTTAGAAGAAGGAAATCAAATGGTTATTCATGTCGTGGGAATGTTCGTATGTGAAGAAAAAAAGTTTTAATTATTATAATTTATTTATTTATTTGCAAAACAGTATAAACCAGTACATAGCCATATCGGTAATTAAAAATTACAAAAAAGTGAATAGCAAATACATTTACAAGTGGGACAAAAAAAAAGTTTCAAATGTATGTTTACAATGTTAAGTCTTGAATAATAATATTTCACGTTTAAATACGCTGTAGGGCATGTGGAAATATCCACATTTCCTGCGAGGCAGTTAATTAACCTGGTGATTCTTCCCAAGAGCATCACCATTGGTAAGTTAGTTCTGCACCTTGGAAGAATCAAAAGCCTGTGTTGGTGGCCTCGCGCAAAATTATCCGGGACATAGGATCCTATTTTAGCCAGTATGTCTGGTATTGAGACTAAACCGTTTAGAAGCTTATACGCCATCAGGAGTAATCCAACATCCCTTCTAGAACTAAGGCTGCATACAACCTACATTCCCGAGATAAATACTGTTGGAAACAGCCATGGGTAATAACCAAACTCTCTCATGTAGAGGTATCGTAAAAATTTATTTTGTATCTTCTTGACCATTAGTACATAGACAGTGTCTTCTTTATGGGCCTTTTCTATCTAGTGTTTGTAATTTTGTTTAATATTGTTAAGTGCAAATCGTTTATTTATTTTGTGTCAATTTCAAGAATCAATATTAATGCCAAATGACGAAATTTAGCGGTGTTGTTTCCTGTGCACAAAACTCAAACACGGAATGTTTACATTTTCCTGAAGAAATTTACTTAGGTGGGTTTACCGAACAAACATCTTACAAAGATGAATTCCTAAACAGTCCCGCCCAGAGAAACTAATTTTAATAAATTCACTCGGGCCGGCGCCGGGGTATATTGTATTTCAAATGAGAGTAAATTTCACAATTACTCCGGCATTTTGTGAATAAACTGAGGGAAGAGGAGGCGTTATCGGGAGAATAAATTTCATAGTAGGTACACTTCCAACCACCTCCCTTGTTCCCCGTTCCCTGTTCTCTTGTTCCGTGCCGTGCAACCAACCACCGAGCACCTCAGGGCAGGGGCTACATTTCCTCATTTCATTAAGTTTATTGAAGGAAAAAATTATTTAAACCACTAGTTCAAGTTCCATGTAAAATTAAAATAAAACTGTTCTAACACGTAATAAATATGCATATTTTGACTCAATCTATACTTTATCCTTGATAATGTTAATTAAGTGTTAATCTCAAGTGACCTATCAGGTAAGTATTGAACTGTATATATTTTCTCCATAAATAGTTAAGTAATAACATAGACCACTGTACAAATGTATTATCAGTTTGTACAGCGCCCTTGAGGTGTTTTTGCACAAAAACGGCGCTATACAAGTTATCCAAGTATTATTATTATTATTAGGGTTTCTTGGGTTTTGTGTGTCAATTGAATGCAGCAATTTAAAATTGGTGGCACTTCAAAGTATAAACAAATTTCGTTCACTAACAATCGATTCATCTTGTAATGACTATAAAATTTTGGTACCTCCCCCGATGACACGGTGACAAATATTATTTTTAGCAATCAATCGCGTATATGTCCGATTAATGACGTGAGAAAAAGTTAAGAATAACATTCAAGTATTAGTTTAAGATGATAATATAAAAAATATTTGTCAAACCACCTAATTGATTAAATTCTGAGAAAAATCATTATTGAAGACTTCCTTGAATGTCAAGAACGTATGATAATTCTTATAAAATATACCACTGTTATTTTTCTGTCACGAATCGCTAGAATCGTCCCTATTTGGTAATAATTCACAGGGACGAGTATAGGTACAATGTGTACCGCAATAAAGTGTAAACTGCGGTTGATAACGCGGCCCTTGTTCACCAGTATATCTTCCTTACCCTCCTATTAATAATAGTGTGTTTGGTGTTTCAAGATTGCGCGATAGAAGTACGCGTATCTATTTGTTCCTTCAATATATCGCTTTTACGGGCTTTTGTAGAAGATACGTCATAATATGTTAGTGGGTACGTGAATGTGATTCCCATGAACAATGAGAATAATCAGCCAAGTTTGGTGTTGGTTACGTTTTGGTTGATAACTACAAACTAATGAACAGTTTATGACACATTAATCTACTTCTGTCCGAATTATTCAAATTATTATCAGCATTGTTTATCAACACAGCCAGGAACCAAATAACCAAATATTTTGTACTACCGTCCAATAACATTGAATTAAAATGTAATATTTAATTTAAAAATTGAAATAATGTGATTTTGTGCTAGGTGAATGCATTTATTTATTTTCGGGAAATCTACAGTTTATATTTTAGCTTAAAAGCAGTTTTACACGTGTGTACTAAACTAAAAATAAAAACAATTGTGAATTTCTTACTTTTAACTTTAATCGGATGAAGAAGGAGGAAGCGCAACACGGTATAATGACCTAAAATTTAATCACTTTAATACTTTTGGCCGCGAAAATCTCAAATCATTCCGTAAAGGTTTGTTGCTTATGATGAAACCTACCATTTTACCAGCTTTATTCATGATAATAATAATATCAGGCTATATAATATGTATTGTAAATAGTACATGTATGTACAGTATTGTAGTTTTAATTGAGTCTCTTGCAATGTTGTTGTTATTTCATTTCATTTGTATTATAAGGAATGTTCATGGAAGCTGTGACGGAGCTCTGTATGGTTTATTATATTAACTTTCATCCGGAGGGCGTAATAGCGCGCAGCACAAAAAATAATATCACAATTTTCAGCCATCTTTGCACTGATATTCCTGCTTCAGCTCAACACCTCAGTTACCAGCATTCGTGTAATTTATTATTTTCAATAAATCATTCAACAAATCATTTTACAAAGATTTTATTCTTTGGAAAAAAATGGAGAAGCGTTCTGTATCAAAACGGTTACACTGCATAACTTGAGAAAAAATGGAAGGACTCTTGTATTAAGTTAAGTTCCATTAACGATTTACTTTGGTATAAAATGCATTGGGCAATGAGTGACACAGAACATGGACAATGTGGTGATGATTTCAATATAAAATCGGTTATTTTCTTTTTAATGATAAACCAATGTTTATAAGACAACGTTTTTTATGCATGGCACAAAGAATAACAAATTGTTATGAGCATTAATTTTTCGCTTGAAATATCAATACAAATCTATAATATCTACCTTTAATATCTCCAAATAATAAGCAGTAATTTTTGATTGAATTTCTAGTACATATTGAATTATTTGGCGTGTTGGAAATAAGCCGACGTAGCTCAGTGGTCTCAGAGCACCTGACATCAGAAGGCGAGGAGTTCAATTCCCGTCGGTGGCATTTAATTTTACTCGGGAGATATTTTCAATTTTTATGGATATTTCAAGCGACTAATTATTGCTTATAATAATTTGTTATAAAAGCGGTTATTGAGTAAAATTTTAAAAACACAGTGAAATTTATTTTTAAAGCAGCAAGTTGCTGAACCTTGGAAATGGCAATGATAACTTTAAACAAATCAGTAATAAAGCTTTCAATCCTGTAAAAGCATTTCAATAACTCAATATTTGGTTCTATAGAAACCTTTTTGGTGTTATTTGTTAAATTACAATGGTTTTAAAGAGATTCCCATTTCAATTAAATATTCTAGATTATTGTGCTGTAAATAAACAGTAAAATACTCAAACAAATAACAGAAATTATGAAGTATTTGTGAAATGTAAATCATTATATAGGTAAGTATCGTCAATATTTTTATTAAGTAAATGACACCCCGAACACCGAGAGAAAAAAATGCAAAAATAAGAGTAACTAATAAATTCAATGAATTTAGTTCGGAGTTACGTATGGGTGTGGGCGGGTTAAACCCTCTGAATGGCTCAATGCTGTGCAGGTATCTCGTTACGCGGGAACTTGTGAAAGAAGACTTGTTAAGCTCGGATTGCGCGCAATTCAGATATCAACCCCTAACAAGTGTAGGCCCGTTCCATTGAACTACGTGTCCCACTAATGATGGAGTGCCGACTCAACTAAATAAATGCACATATTAACTATGTCTACCAATATTTAGACTATAGTGAAGAACTGAACATTGAACATGCTAAATATTGTGCACGCTAGTCTCTTGGGTATTCATTCGAAAAGGAATGAACGAATTCAGCAAAAAGGTGGTTTGCAGATAGGATAACATTATGTGCTTCCTGTTCTTCAAATTCCTGAATTCTAACTAGTAGGAAAGTTGATTTTACAACTCGTGAGATTTGAATGGTTCTATTGTTTCCTTCAGAGGGCATAATAACATAGCTCCATTATTTGGGCCCCTTCTTAACAAAACTTTATCCTAGAAATCGAAAAGTACAAAAAAGGTTTATGCATTATCCATGTACGAGAGAATATGCGTAATATTTATTTATAAATCCATGCTGGTTCTTGTATTGAAAGAGGTTAACTTGTATTTGTCTTACAAGTGTACTCTTGGGAGGTCCCATGCACTTCTTCATACTTCAAAAGCGAGGTCTTCTGAATGAGAATGCGCCAATCAACATTACGACTCGACTGCTTAACAAATCTGCGTTGACCATCGACATTATCTATATCACTCACAGACAGTTCAGCAACTATTTTTTGTCATATGTCACAAAATAGTAAAGCTGCCCCCCCATGACCTTTTATACTTACATATACCTCAAAATTGTAATCTTCTCCGTAATACATATTATATTGGTGCATAACCGTTTTATGGAGAAAACGAATAAATAAATAAATATTGGACTGTTCTGCCAGTCACTAAACAGTCATTGAAAGAATTAGCATTTATGTCTTATTTTAATGACGACAGATAAAGCGTCATTTTTATTCATTTGTACAGTTTTCAATTAATTTAAAAAATATATATTTACTTTTTTGTGTGTGGATATTACGTAAATAATAAAAAGATAACAGAGTTTTTTATGTGAAATACCTCTCTCTATTTACATATCATTCTAATGCTCCTTCCTTTCATTCTGCTACTCATCACACCGTGAGGGATTGGGGTTTCTAATAACAATAAAACGATCGATATAACTTTATTATAAAAGCTTTCCCGAAATCCTACCCTCTGTTTTGGATAGCCTTGTCTCAATCAATCAAAAGCTTTCCCTTAAATAAATTATTTATATGCCAAATGTGCCTATAAAATATTCGTGTAATTTTCTAATGTTTTATTTCCTTTCATGTGAATGAGTAAATATGTTGATTTTTCCAATTGATATTTTAATTGGGATTTAACAGTGGTCAGTTGCTATTCATATCTCGTCACACAACAGCTGTCATTAGTAAATAAGTTGTCTGTACTAATTTATATATTTAATTAGGATTTAACTGCAGACAATTTCTATTCATATCTTGTCACAAAATTTATCTTATTAGTAAATATTTTTACTAATTCATATATTTAATTGGGATTTGACAGTAGTCAGTTGCTATTCATATCTCGTCACATAACATCTCTTAGTGAATGATCACGTTCCAATAGACAGCAACGAGCCTATTTATATATTTAATTAGGATTTAACAGTAGTCAGTTGCCATACATATCTCTTCACATAACATCTCTTGGTGAATAATCACGTTCCGATTGACAACAACGAGCTTAGACCCTTACATATAAAAATAAAGTGTTTTTGAATAAATTTAATTGAACAATTATCGATAAAATGAATGAATGATTCTAATGTAACATTAATTAAAAAGTAAAGAAAATTTATTTATTCTGTTCTTCTCAGTATATACACAAGACTTAAACAATATAAAGCTAACAGCAGTCACGTCATTATTAAACAATTAAAAAATCATTACATTTATCGTGGAGAAAACAGATTTCAAGTACATCTATTGTTTCAATCACATTCTCAGTAATTCGGCTTAACGGGTCATTTTAACCATTTTAGACATCATAAAAATTTAAATTGGACGGGGTAAATAAAATTAATAAGTCGTCTCAACGTGGACTAACCACTATTTTAACGTGACCTTTAACGCCGAAAGTGTTGTCGCAATAATAAAAAAAACTAAAATATTTAAAGAGCTTAATAATAACCGTACTAAACAATAAATTAAAGAATAATAAAAATAAATTAAGTTCTACGAATTAAACACAAAAACAATTAGTAATTAAATAACTAAAATACAATATATGTGTTTTATATAAATCCTGAAAATATTACGAATTCTTCTGTGCAGCGAAAAAAAAATTAAAAATACAATCCTTTTTACAGCTTTCCTTCCTGGAAGTTTGTATAAATCATTAACAGCTTCAAAGGTTTCATTTTAATTTCAATGTTATTTTAAATTTTAACACATTATTCTCAATACATATTTTTACTTGCAGCGTGATATAATAATATTAGTTGGCCGATATTTATCTTTCGATAAAAATAATAAGACTATTTATTTTACCCATTACATCACTAATAAATAGTCGACTAACGTATGTTATTTGATTTGCGATACTTAATCAACTTACGGCTTCTCTGTAGCTCCAAATAATATGAAATTATATTCAGTATCCTTTGCTCAAACAATATAATAGAGCTGCGGGCTGTGGGCGCTTTCCGTACTTCCATTGAGATTTTTCCCGCCTCTCTCCGGGCCATTTGGGTTAAACGCTCAAACGTTACATGTGGAAGGCATCACTTTGACCAGGGATTGCTTAGTATGTACTTTCAATTATACAGAAATGAACAGCAAACTTCTAAATAACCACATGGAAGAGATGTTTGCTAAAGCACTTAACAGTTCCGGACTAAACCTGCTCTCGCAGGTTTTCAGTTTTAATTATAGTATTCGAATAATCCAATTTTTTGGATTATAATTAAATTTGATATTTTTCTCCCCAGATAAAATAGCAAGCCAACTAATTATGAATATAACTTGCCAAAATTAATTGAAACTGATACTTAAAGGACAAATACATTCTAAGTGATGTTTATTCCGAATCACATCTATCGCCTCAAACAAAAAAGAATTTGAATGAAAAAACATACACTTAGTAAGACACCACTTTATTTTTGAATTAATAACAATAGCCAACCGGGTTTCGCTTGTCCCAAGCTTCATCAGGACTAAATATCAACTAAAGCAAATTAGATACAGGCACATATAAATATAGGTAAATGAAAACAATGAGTGAAAGAGATACAAAACAGATAGAAAGAGATGCAAATAGAAAATGTGGAGACAAATTATTAAGGATGATGAGGAGGGTGGGGGGGAAGGAAATAACAGTTTCAGCGGCGGAATAAATTTAATATGGGACTATCAGATAAATTAATTTGGTTATTTATTATATTTAAATTATTATTAACTGCTTTTTTTATTTCAAGGGCTTCTAAGTTGTTTAATCTAATTCCAGATCCATTTTTATGCAATATTTTAGTTCCCGAGATTTTATCGAATGAATGATTAGATTCTATTAAATGATTCGCGAATTCTGAAAAGGCATTATTGTTTAAACATCGTAAATGTTCTTTTACTCTTAAGTTGACATTCCGGGCCGTTTTTCCGATATAAAAAGCAGAACAATCATTACAATTAAGTTTATTATGCCCGAGTGGCTTAGTTTGTCGTCTTTATCTTTAGTATTAATTAAGTATTTACTTAAATTATTATTAGTGTAAAAAGCGGGTTTTATTTCAGATGGGAATTTTTTAACGCTTAAAGAAGAAAAGTTATTTGTATACAGAACTCTACGCCATTGGAATGTTTGATTTATATTTATATTATTAGGGTTATAAGATTTGTTAAATAGGAATTTATTTGATGCTATTTGTTTCAATTTTTTATTAAGAATATTGTCTATTAGTTTTGTATCATACCCGTTGTTTAAAGCGATTTGTTTAATGATGGATAATTCGTTGCAAAAATTATTATTATTCAACGGAACGGTAACCAATCTATGAATCATGGAGTGAAATGCTGAATGTTTGTGGGATATAGGATGGTTGGATGAATTGTGAATTGTAATATCAGTATACGTGGGCTTACGATAGATATTAAATTCAAATTTATTGTTAATTATACTTAAAGTTAGGTCTAGAAAATTCAAGGTTAAGTTTGTACCTAATTCTACAGTGAATTGAATTTGTTTGTGAAAGGAGTTTAATATTTTAAGAAAAGAGTTTAATTGTCTTTCAGTGCCTGTCCAAATGCAAAAAACATCGTCAACATATCTTCTCCATAGTAAAATATTCTTTAAGAGAGGTGAATTTGAAGCAAAAATATTGTTTTCTAAGTTATTCATAAAGATGTCAGCGATAAGGGGGCTTGTAGGAGCGCCAATTGCTAGTCCCTCTCTCTGCTGGTAAATAACATTATTGTATTGGAAGTAATTTTGATTCAAACAAATATTAAGAAGACGAGATAAATCATTAGCTAAATCTTTAGACAAGTGAGAATTATTCAGTAAATTAGAAATTAGGGTTTTGCTTTCAGTGACAGGTACATTAGGGAATAAGTTGACTACATCGAAAGATATTAATTTGCAATTACTGGGAAGAACCAGGTCCTTTAGTTCATCGATTAATGCTAATGAGTTTTTGATAGTATATTTTGGGAAAAACACATTGGCATCGTTAAATACTTTTGTTATAAATGAAGATAATTTAAAATTGGGGGAATTACAACAGGACACTACAGGGCGAATGGGGCAATTACTTTTATGGATTTTCAGAAATCCATAAAGTTTTGGTGCTTTGGGGTTTTTTGTTAAAAACTTTGTTTGGTTATAAGAATCATCCTGAAAAATGGAGTTTTTAGAATTTTTTATAGCACATTTTATACTATCTAAATATTTAGATGTAGGGTCAGATGGTAAGACACTAAACACATCATTTTTGATGAAATCTTCAATTTTTGTGTTATAATCACTTTTGTTTAATATGATGACAGTGTTGCCTTTGTCGGCTTTTGTTAAAATTAAGTTGTCATTTTTTAACTTATTCCGGATACTCTTCATGATGTGGGCTTCTGGATCTGTTTTAAGGTTAAGATTAAATTTTGGGATTAATTTTTTTAAATTTTCAGCACTTTTGTATAGAAACGGTTTTGGTTTATTATGCAGAGCAGTTTCGATGTCCACAGCAACGTTTTCAACAGCATTATCGAAGTCATTTTTATTATATTTTAAGTTATATTTAAGACCTTTAGATAAAAGGGAAATTTCTTGATTGTTAAAATGTCCAGAAGAAAGATTTTTGACACGGTCAAAAAACTGATGTGTAGGTTTTACATGGGCACTATTATCTAAAGTTTGTTGAATACTGCACAGATTTTTCAGTTTTTTGTTTAAGATCTCACGTTTTTTAAAAGCTTTAATAGAGACGAAGTTTCGGATTTTATCATCGAACAGGTCCCATTCAACAGGATGAAGTTCATGAACAAGTTCAATATGTAGGAGTTTGAGTTTTAATTTTATATTGTTCCGTTTTTTGTAGGCATTCTTGAGGTCTTCTTTCAGCCAGGCTATTTTAGCTTGGCACATTGATGATTTGGATAAACTGTCGTTTTTGATACGATTAAAATTTACATTAATATATTTTGGAAACACTTTGCACTTTAAACACTCTTTGTAAAAATATATATCTAAACACATAAGTCTGTATTTAATAGAATAGTTTTTATAATATTTTGCTTTTTTGGCAGTACTAGCCGATATAATATTTTCGAAGGAAGAAAATACTTTGGGGTGTGACATATTGAATGAAAAAACATACACTTAGTAAGACACCACTTTATTTTTGAATTAATAACAATAGCCAACCGGGTTTCGCTTGTCCCCACATCATGAAGAGTATCCGGAATAAGTTAAAAAATGACAACTTAATTTTAACAAAAGCCGACAAAGGCAACACTGTCATCATATTAAACAAAAGTGATTATAACACAAAAATTGAAGATTTCATCAAAAATGATGTGTTTAGTGTCTTACCATCTGACCCTACATCTAAATATTTAGATAGTATAAAATGTGCTATAAAAAATTCTAAAAACTCAATTTTTCAGGATGATTCTTATAACCAAACAAAGTTTTTAACAAAAAACCCCAAAGCACCAAAACTTTATGGATTTCTGAAAATCCATAAAAGTAATTGCCCCATTCGCCCTGTAGTGTCCTGTTGTAATTCCCCCAATTTTAAATTATCTTCATTTATAACAAAAGTATTTAACGATGCCAATGTGTTTTTCCCAAAATATACTATCAAAAACTCATTAGCATTAATCGATGAACTAAAGGACCTGGTTCTTCCCAGTAATTGCAAATTAATATCTTTCGATGTAGTCAACTTATTCCCTAATGTACCTGTCACTGAAAGCAAAACCCTAATTTCTAATTTACTGAATAATTCTCACTTGTCTAAAGATTTAGCTAATGATTTATCTCGTCTTTTTAATATTTGTTTGAATCAAAATTACTTCCAATACAATAATGTTATTTACCAGCAGAGAGAGGGACTAGCAATTGGCGCTCCTACAAGCCCCCTTATCGCTGACATCTTTATGAATAACTTAGAAAACAATATTTTTGCTTCAAATTCACCTCTCTTAAAGAATATTTTACTATGGAGAAGATATGTTGACGATGTTTTTTGCATTTGGACAGGCACTGAAAGACAATTAAACTCTTTTCTTAAAATATTAAACTCCTTTCACAAACAAATTCAATTCACTGTAGAATTAGGTACAAACTTAACCTTGAATTTTCTAGACCTAACTTTAAGTATAATTAACAATAAATTTGAATTTAATATCTATCGTAAGCCCACGTATACTGATATTACAATTCACAATTCATCCAACCATCCTATATCCCACAAACATTCAGCATTTCACTCCATGATTCATAGATTGGTTACCGTTCCGTTGAATAATAATAATTTTTGCAACGAATTATCCATCATTAAACAAATCGCTTTAAACAACGGGTATGATACAAAACTAATAGACAATATTCTTAATAAAAAATTGAAACAAATAGCATCAAATAAATTCCTATTTAACAAATCTTATAACCCTAATAATATAAATATAAATCAAACATTCCAATGGCGTAGAGTTCTGTATACAAATAACTTTTCTTCTTTAAGCGTTAAAAAATTCCCATCTGAAATAAAACCCGCTTTTTACACTAATAATAATTTAAGTAAATACTTAATTAATACTAAAGATAAAGACGACAAACTAAGCCACTCGGGCATATATAAACTTAATTGTAATGATTGTTCTGCTTTTTATATCGGAAAAACGGCCCGGAATGTCAACTTAAGAGTAAAAGAACATTTACGATGTTTAAACAATAATGCCTTTTCAGAATTCGCGAATCATTTAATAGAATCTAATCATTCATTCGATAAAATCTCGGGAACTAAAATATTGCATAAAAATGGATCTGGAATTAGATTAAACAACTTAGAAGCCCTTGAAATAAAAAAAGCAGTTAATAATAATTTAAATATAATAAATAACCAAATTAATTTATCTGATAGTCCCATATTAAATTTATTCCGCCGCTGAAACTGTTATTTCCTTCCCCCCCACCCTCCTCATCATCCTTAATAATTTGTCTCCACATTTTCTATTTGCATCTCTTTCTATCTGTTTTGTATCTCTTTCACTCATTGTTTTCATTTACCTATATTTATATGTGCCTGTATCTAATTTGCTTTAGTTGATATTTAGTCCTGATGAAGCTTGGGACAAGCGAAACCCGGTTGGCTATTGTTATTAATTCAAAAATAAAGTGGTGTCTTACTAAGTGTATGTTTTTTCATTCAATATGTCACACCCCAAAGTATTTGCTTCCTTCGAAAATAAAAAAAAAAAGAATTTGCTTCAGCTTTGGTCAGCGAATCGATCTGAATAGTCAGATGTTTCCACCCTTCATCTCCCCACATGCTGGAAATAGTAGGGACTATTTCCAGCCTCACACCATTCCTCTAATGAGTTTGTCATAGTTACCATGACTCCGGCCAGTTGGTACACATGCGGAATCACAGGAATCATTATTTGACAGCACCTTTAATTTATATATTTTATCTCTATTACGCATTAAAAATTAATTAGTAAGTTCCGTAAGTTCCTTCCACTTGTAGCACTTGTAGATTGTACGTAACCCAAGCAATGTATTACTAAAAACACCCAAATTTGTGGGTATGCTATGCAAACTGTTTGATGCCACGGGCTGCCTGGCGGTTACGATACTGGCGATGGTTGCAGGTTGCGGTATCACTCGGAATATCAAATAGCTCGGGAGTTTTCAGTATTTCAGTAGAAACACTCGTGGAAGCTTAATGTAGTGAGGAAAATAACTAAGCGCGTATTTAAACGTGCCCTGAGGCGCGCGTGTGCTTTTAAAGTCCATTATCCGTTAAAATGAACTAATTCAAGGCAGATGCACTGCGAGAAGCGAGCATGCTACAGCAAAGCTCCGCTTTGGGGGTACAATTTCACTTAAAGCACCGCTTAAAATAGCTCTATGTGGTATAATATATGTCCTGTTAGTGCCTCTCTAAAGGTTTAATTTAAATCATGTGATTAAACGATACATTATTCTGTCATTCAGATTAATACCATAATTATCATAATTTAATACCAACATTTTATATTATCTGATACAGACAGATCAATGTTTTATACAATAAAAAATAACAAAACGCAGAATTTTATGTTACTTCAGTAATAAAAGCATTCAAAGGATTTAGTTTTTTCAGATTAACGCCAAAATGGCACTATTTTAACGCTTATTACACTTGATGAATTAATATAAATTGTTCATGAACTATAAAAATATCGAAAATATGTTAAGAGAATAAAGTGTTAAAATGTTTTTTTTTTTGAATTCAGGAATAATTGTGTCCGTAAGTATTCATATTTTAATTTTTAAGGTTTAAATTCCCAGTTTAGGCTTGCTATTTATCTAAGCGAGCCTCCTAACTTTGAAACAGTATTATTTTAAGGCAAAACTGTTTTATTTTCCTCCTTCCGGATAAAATTTAGGCGGATATTACAATATTTTAATCTTTTCATTACAATATATTGATGTTTCATAAAGTTTTTTTCGTTAAAATTTTTATATTAGAATTTCTCGGGAGTGCGCCGCCGTGCCATCGCTTTCATGTTTTAATTTAAAGTCTCTCAAAATCTCATCATAAAACTCGATGACGTGCTTTAAATATTAGAAAAAGCTGCGTTTATTAAACATATGGGAATGTACAACGTTTGTACCTGCATGTTTTTGGGTACAATTCTAAAAACATTTAAATGTTTTGGAAGAGGCTCGGTGGGGAATTAGACTATTAAGGCGAAACTTAATGCTCAATCACTATTTTGATTAATCTTTTAACGAATTGGTGTATTATTATATTGGTATATTATGAATATCACAAAATATGCTTTAGATAAATTGAAGGTTTTCCTATCGTTTCGCTTGAGTAGAGTACAAATAAAATAATAAATTACTCAATAAAAAATATAAATAAATAAATGGCACAAATTCTTACACATTTATAGCCACAAGTGGAGTGTCACAAGGCTCTCATTTAGGGCCCATTTTGTTTATTATATTCATAAATGACGTTGTTGATATATTTACTAACATAAAAGTATTACTTTTCGCTGATGATTTGAAATTTTATAAAGAGATTAATAACATAAATGATTGCATTATATTACAAACTAATTTGAGAAATCTTTTTGAATGGTGCTCTATCAACAAACTTGCATTGAACATAAAGAAATGTCAGTTCATTAATTTTTACAGAATAAATAATCCAATATTTTTTCAATATACATTAAACGATAAAAACTTAAATTGCGTCAGTGAAATTATTGACCTAGGCATATTGTTCGATAGCAAACTAACTTTTGGGTATCATATTAATAACATTATCAATAAGGCTCTTAAGACTCTTGGATTTGTTTTGAGAATTTCAAAAGACTTCAATAATTTAGGCACATTTATCATGTTGTACAAAACCCTTGTTAGATGCCAACTAGAGTATAACTCTACCTTGTGGTCTCCCTTTTACAATATTCATTCCGATAATATTGAAAAGATTCAACATAAGTTCTTGAAGTATATAAACTATAAATTGCATATTCCTGTAGAAAACATTGATTTTAACTACTTACTAGATAAATTGTCCCTATTAAAACTTTCTGAAAGAAGAATAAACACAGATTTAATAGTACTACATAAAATACTTCATTACAAAATTGACTGTCCTGAGTTACTCCAATTAATCAGCATCCACATACCCAAAAGATCTTGCCGAAATTTACTACCCTTTTATTTTTACAACACCAGGACACTGTCTTATCAAAATTCTCCAATTCCAAGACTTCACAGTCTCGGAAATAAATACTCTGATCTGGGAGATATATTTCATCTTAAAAATAATCAATATAAATATTGTTTATTTCAATTCTTTTATAGATCGAGACACAAATAGACATCTATAATTTCCGCAATATATATATTTTTATTTTTATTTTGAATATTTATTTATGTGAGACTTCTTATCATTTTTACTAATGTATCTTATTTTATTATATGCTTTTGTTGTAACATTTAATATTTTTTTCTTTTTTCGTTGTATTATGTTTCCTTTATTGTTTTAATTTTGTAGAATCTATAATAACTGTGATACTCTACTATTAAACTGTGTAGTGTGTAAAAGCCCATTAGGGCGTGTAATAATAATAAATAAATTAATAAATAATAAATAAATGTAAAGTACTAAAAAAAAAAAATTTTCAATAGAAATGTATGAACACGTAAAGGAAACAACTTTAAAAAAATACAGTATTCTAGTTTAGATTATCTGTGACAGTTCCATTTGTTTAAATTTTCCGCTTTCTTATAAAATTATTTACAAAATAAATAAAAACCAGTTTTGTGCTTAAAATCGAAAGTTTCTAGACTCCGTCCGTCAAGCGATTTTAATGCTTATTACCTACAATATAAGGTATAACAATAATATACACATTTTTGGCTTGCAGTTTTCTCTTAAACGAAAGAATCATCATTCCACTTGATTCAACCACAAGCAAATAGAGATATGGCACAAGCTATGGTTTTGTAGGCGTAGGTATATCTGTTCATAATAAGCCTGCTTCTCAAACCACTGTTTCACACAATATCTAACTGAACGACCGTATGTCGAGGAATCTCTCGATAATTTATTGTTTCCCACAATATTTAACTGAACGACCGTTCGTCGAGGAATCTCTCGATAATTTATTGTTTCCCACAATATCTAACTAAACGACCGTACGTCGAGGGATCTCTTGATAATTTATTGTTTCACACAATATCTTACTGAACGACCGTACGTCGAGGGATCTCTCGATAATTTCCGTGAGAGTTTTTCAGTGTTCCGAGAGTGTAACCGAATTTTTTCGTTTCCTTTATTTAATATAACTACAGTTTCGTTATACAAATTATTCCTGCATGTTCGCAATAGTTATTTGCTGGAATTAATTTTACTTCTGAAATATTTACCGCTATTAATGTTATTAGAATTGGAAATTGAAGAGTTAAATTATTAAATTAAAATCCTTTAAAATAATAACTATAAATTTTATACGTGTATATTCCAGATTTGTTCTAACTACAAATATACTGTGAATATTTTAATAATTTTCGTATTATATTTCGCCAGTTAAATGTAGTGAAGTTGGCTTGGGAATAACAATATATGCTTTTGAATCGTAACATTTACAAAATCATCATTCAAAAAGCTAGACGTCAATCTTTTTTGTATTAGGTACATCGAAAGAAATTTATAAATCATTTTTCCACGATATCTCAATACTTTTATTTTATTTACCATTTACTTCAAAGAAAGCGTTGATTAGCGATAACCCACAATTCTTCTGATTCAATATTAATTAATTATCGGGGAAAAATTCTCACAACGTCCAATTACTTATAGTTATCATAATCAAGAAACGAATTTCGTAGTTTGTGAACTCTGAGTTCAAACAAAGTTCTCGTGAGTTACTAAGTTACATTTCATGAGGGATCTGATATCTCAGAAGCGTCTTTGCTATCGTTATGATTGAATACAATCGCAGCATCAAAAGTCAACACCCTCCAGCCCCCTTTAGCCCCAGCCCTCGGGCGAGGTTCTTTGGCTGGCCCGCCCCGGCTTGGCACGGGCTACCCGATCCCACTGCTGACCTCCGGAACTACCCGGGAGATTTACCTGCGGATGCTAACAGATTTAGGCGGCTGTTTGTTGGTTTCTCATTACGAAGGGATGTTTATTTAATATAGCTTAAACGCCCCCCTATACACTGCAAACTCTCGATCTACAGCACTTTGGTCCAGACTGTAGCCTTATCTAATGGGCTTTTTATGTATCTCCTTAATAAAGTTTGCTATTATAATCCAGGCGGTGCGTGTGTGTATGGGGGTTGGGGTGGAGGTGCTTTCTTAAAGCATACACACTGGCACACACATACAGGGCTGCTCTATGTGAAGCATATTATTAGAATGGTTTATCTTAGGGTTTCTCAGAACAAGTTTGAGAAGCTGCCATGTTAAAAGATACATTATGAAAGATAAGTCAAAGTACATTATAATTTAATCAAGTAAATATTTGGTAGGTTTTCGTTTCTCCCGAAAATTAAGCATTACATCCTTTCTTAGCATTTGTAGTTCACATTTATCATGATGAAAAGGGCTAAAGTAATTAACAGTTTCTTGCTAAATTAAAAGTGAGTGAACTTAAATTTCTTTTAAAATTAATGGTTAATCTGTAATGCCTAAATAGACCCTCTTACTAATAAACATGTTTTAAATTTCATACAACTGATAAACTACCATTGCAATTCATTAAAGGTTGTTTATCAGTTTTGTAAAATTTAAAGCACTATTTATTAAAGCTTAAAGCCGTTAATACGTAATTCGGGTGTGTAATTTTGGTAATAAAAAAGCTCACACTGATGTATAGTTCAAAACACGATTATAATCTGCTTACTTCATACAACCACGAAAATAATACCAGTTCTTAATTAGAATTCTCCACTTCCGTTTGGCTTCCCCTAAAACGAGTTCTTACAAAGTTTTTAATCTAATGTATTCCATTCAAAGAACGCCGCGTGCTTTCTTGCTTTTTTTTATAGGAAAACACTCCGGAAGCTCCGGAGTAAACAGATGTAAACGCGATAAAAAAACTTTTCCCTTTAATCTGCGGGAAATTGTTTACTTTTCCGCCCCGATACACTGACAAATTGAAAAATTCACGGCGCGATATTCCAAGCGCTACCGTTGTATGCAATGTGCAGTCTGCAACATGCAGTACTATTATACTTAACAGTATACAGGCTGTTAGCCGCATTCCTTGGTCCCCTACTTCCCTTTACTCTTTTTCCCTTTCTTTATTATAAAACCTTTGTACGTTCTTATTTTCTGCGTGCCACCAGGAGAGATCTCTGGACATTTTGTCACAATTAAGACTCGCGCTGTATCTTATATTCATTATTTTCCTAGTTGAATTCATGTATTCTCCTTATTTTCATTAACCGTCAATTCCATATTTTTAGACAATAATAATAATAATTGGATGACTTGTATAGCGCCGTTATTGTGCAAAATCACCTCAAGAGCGCTTTACAAATTTATAATACATTTCTACAGTGATCTATGTTATTACTAACTATTTATGGATATAATATACAGTACAATACTGACCTGGTAGGTCACTTGAGATTAACACTTAATTAAAATTATCTAATTGTTTATCAGCGAAATTTAGATACAGGATTTAGGACATAATTAGAAAATTGGATGCAACTAGACTTTCTCTCATGAATGGTATATTTAATTTAAGGGTATTACAGCTTAAAAAGGTAAGTTTTTAGTTTAGACCTGAATTCTATTGGACTTGTTATGGATCTTAGTTCAAGAGGGAGTTTATTCCAAGCCTTCGGCCCAGATACTCCGAAAGCGCGATTACCAAACTTAGTATTTGACTTGCGCTTAGGTTCAATCAGTCTGCCTACAACTGATAATGTTGCTGATCTAAGAGTTGACTGCCCCAGACCAGTGTTTTCTGGGACACATCTTCTTCTTCTTCCTAGCACTATCCCAACTCATTGCCTAGGTAGGCTGTTGGGGTCGGCTCTTCTCGTTCTCAGGTTATAGCTTCTTCGGTTCTGAGTGTCGCTTTCATCTAGGCCGTTTTTTGTAGGATTTTGGAGCATTGGGTCATCCAGGAGTTCTTTGGTCTGCCTCTGAATGATTGTCTTTGAAGCTCTATAGACATTGCCTGCTTCACAGTGTGGTCTGGTGGTCTCAGTCTTATGTGCCCATACCATCTTAACTGTCGTTCCTCTAGCCTACTGTTTATGTCAGTGACACCCAGGCTACCACGAATGCGTGAGCTTTTAATTTTATCTTTTAATGATACTCCTGCCGTCCATCTAAGCATTCGCATTTCTGCTGATTCGAGTTGCCTAGAGTAGGAGTTGTACATAGTCCAGCATTCGGAGCCATACATTATCGCGGGTCTAACAATAGTCTGGTATGTCTTT